>NW_012267234.1:8200139-8241149 GCF_000151885.1 Dipodomys ordii
TTCCTTCCTTCCTTCCTTCCTTCCTTCCTTCCTTCCTTCCTTCCTTCCTTCCTTCCCAGTCTTGGGGCTTGAACGCAAATCCTGGGCACTGTCTCTGAGTTTCTTTTGCTCAAGGCTAGCACTCTACCACATGAGTCACAGAGCCACTTCTGGCTTTTTCTGTTTACATGGTACTGAGAAATCAAACCCAGGGCTTCATGCATGCTAGGCAAGCACTCTACCACTAAGCCACATTCCCAACCCTCTTTTTCTTTTTCCTTCTTTTTTCTTTCTTTCTGGTTTGCTTGCTTGCTTGCTTTTTCTTTCTTTCTTTTTTCTCTTTTTCATGGTACTGGAGTTTAAACTCAGGACCTTACATGTACTAAGCAGATGCTCTACTGCTTGAGCCACACTCTCAACCCTTTGTTTTTGCTTTACTTATTTTTTAGATAAGGTTTCACATTTTGTCCTGTTGCTGCCCTTCCTCAGAGATCCTTCTACTTATACCTCCCAAATTACTTGAATTAACAATATACACCACCATGCCTGGCTTGTTTCTTTAGTTTGAAGTCTTGTTAAACTTTTGCCTGGGCTGGCCTCAAACCGTGATCTTCCAGAGCTCAGTCTCTTAAGTGGCTGAGATTATAGGTATGTGCCACCAGATCCAGGTGGGTGTTTTGGTTGTTGTTCGTTTATTTTCTGTTTTTGTATCTAAATAGTGTTCTCCAGGCCATCAGGCCTCGGGACCTATCTGCTGATTTGACTCCCATCTGTTGTGCCACAACTGTCCTCTTGGGTCCGTCCCACCTCACTCTACCTGTTCACAACAGCCCTATGGGCTTTGGTGTTTGTCTCTGGGCTTTTCCAGCTCTTTCCTGGCCACCCACACTGTCACGGTAGATACATTAGCTACTTGGTGAGGAAATGACACACTTACTATGGTATTTTAAGATAACAACCACCCAGAAAAGTAGCTGGCATTTTTGTCTTGTTTGATCTTTCAGACTTTGTGGAACTTACACAAAGTCCCAAATTACTAGGTCCCAAGTTATTTACAGATGTCCAACAGTGGTCATTGACATGATTATTGAAGGAGGACATTGTAGTCCTGGAGATCTTCCCAGGGCTCCATAGCATCCCCCATCCTTTCTTCCAACTTCCTCTCCAGGGCACAGAGCAGGGGGAGGGGTACAGAGGACAGGGACCTTGACAGCTGGATCCCATGAGGTACTTGTAAGAGGGTACAAAAAGTAAATATAGTAAAAACTCATTGTAGACAGACCACAAGTGGATGAAGATTGCCAGCCCCTGCTGTCCCATTGGCCTTTACTTACTAAAGACATAAAGATAGAATTACTAAGAGATTTCAAGATGGCAATTGCAGATCATTCAGTCCTAAGCTCAGGCCCTAGGCAGCTACACTGGTTGCAGGCCCTGTCTCTATCACCCCTAGAGCTGGTGCCCAGGGTTCTATCATCACCTTCCCTGTCCTGGATTCCCATGGACCCCATATGGATGGGTTTTTTTTGTTTTGTTTTGTCAGTCATGGGACTTGAACTCTGGGCCTGGGCACTGTCCCTCAGCTCTTCAGCTCAAGGCTAGCGCTCTACCACTTGAGCCACAGAGCCACTTCTGGCTTTTTCTGCTTATGTGGTGCTGAGGAATTGAACCCAGGGCCTCTGGCATGCAAGGCAAGCACTCTACCACTGAGCCACCTTCCCAGCCCCATGAATGTTGAATCTTTTCTTTTTTTCTTTTTCTTTTTTTTTTTTTTTTGTGCCAGTCCTGGTGCTTGAACTCAGGGCCTGGGCACTGTCCCTGAGCTTCTTTTTCTCAAGGCTAGCATTCAACCACTTGAGCCACAGTGCCACTTCTGGCTTTTTCTGTATATGTGGTACTGAAGAATGGAACCCAGGGCTTCATGCATGCTAGGCAAGCACTCTACCATTAAGCCACATTCGCTAGCCCATGAATGTTGAGTCTTATAGATGCAGAGGTCATGGTTTCTGCAAAAAGATACTTTACCTGTCTACCGTGTTAATGTGAAGTTTTTATCCTTTTCTTCCTGTATGGTCTTAGCCACTTAACCTAATCATTCTCTTCATTTCTGTTAAGGGTAACAGTATTTTTGCTCATTCATTGCAATTATGTCTCTAAAGCTTTAGATACCATTATAATGTTTAATACTCAGTGGTGGGCTGGGGATGTAACTCAGAGGGGAATGCCTTTCGTCTCTGAGACCCTGGGTTTAATTCCCAGCACCAGCAATGATGATGACCATGATGATAGTTTTTTTTTAATTGTTATTATAAAGGTGATTACAGATCCTGATGATAGTATAAAAACTATTCAAGGCTGGCTACTGGTGGCTCACAACTATAATCCTATCTGCTTAGAAGGCTGAGATCTGAAGATCATAGATCAAAGCCGGCCTGGGCAAGAAAGTCTGTGAGACTCTCCCTCATCTCCAATTAATCAGCCAAAAACAAAAACTCCAAACTAGAGCTTAAATAATAGAGCACTGACCTTGAATGAAAAAGCTAAGCAAGATCTGAAGCCCTGAATTGAAGCCCCAGTACTGGCACCCACACAAAAAAATAACAACAACAAAAACTAGTCAAAACCATTTTGACTAACAAACCTTCAGATTGAGCATGGTGGCGTTGTAATCTCAACCCTCAGGAGGCTGAGCCCGTAGGAGCATGTATTCAGAGCTAGCTGGGCTATTCAGGGAGACCCTGTCTCAAATCCCCTTCTAACCATGAAAGCCTGCCCTACAACCAAAATAACAATAAAACATGATAATATATAGTGTTAAAAAGCTAATTTTGAAATGTATCCAAACCAATTAGTTTCAAGATTGTAAGAACTTTTTTCTTAACAAATATTGAGAATAGAAAAAAAAAATCAAGCCGGGCGCTGGTGGCTCACGCCTGTAATCCTAGCTACTCAGGAGGCTGAGATCTGAGAATCGAGGTTCAAAGCCAGCCCGGGCAGGAGAGACTGTGAGACTCCTATCTCCAATAAACCACCAGAAAACCGGAAGTGGCGCTGTAGCTCAAGTGGTAGAGCGCTTGCCTTGAGCTGTAAGAGCTGAGGGACAGCGCCCAGGCCCAGAGTTCAAGCCCCACGACCGACAAAAAAAAAAAATCAATTTCATATTCTGCTCAATAGTAAATTGAATTTGGGTTTGAGTCAGAATAGAAAATTTTGAAAAGAATTCTGGGATTTCCTGAAATTGAGTTGTTAATGACTTTGTAGAAAAAATCTGTTTGTTTTTGTGTAAATATTTTCATTGTTTCAAAATAAATATTTACCCAGAAAAGCATTTCTAAAAATAAATTTGTTTTTAGTTTTGCTTTGTTTTCTTTTTCTCCTTTTAAATTAATTGGGGAAGAGTTTTAATTAGCAGAGTTTTGTCACTATTGCTACCCACTGTCACTTTTCCAGAATACAAGCTGAATATTCCTAATTTGAAATATCCAAAATGCTCACAAATTTGAAACATTTTGAATGCTGAGATGACACTACAAGAGGAAAATTCCACCCCATGGAATTGTGTGTACATATATATAAGACATAAATGAATTTCATGTTTAGACTTGGATTCCACCCCCGAGATAAGTCATTCCACAAATGCAAATATCCCAGAGTTTAAAAAAAAATCTGAAATCTGAACCATTCCTGGTTCCAAGGATAAGGATTAAGGATATTCCAGCTGTCCTAGGTTTGTGCAGTTAGTAGTAATATCTACTAAAAATAAAATTAATAGTAAGAAAGCAGCCCAGAACAGCCACATTTGTGTTTATTCAAAGTGCAGTTCTGAATCTTTAGTCATTAACCATTTTACCTACTTCGCCTCGAGAGCCAGATTCCTGCCTTGTCTTTTGAGAGAGGCTTTCCCAGCTCACAGGTGTGGTTGCTGGTGTGGTTAGAAGAGAAACCATGGGGAAAGATGCATTGTTGAAGTGTGTTAAGTGACATTCATCAATTTTGTGTGTGTGTGTGTGTGTGTGTGTGTCTTAAACTCAGGGCCTGGGTGCTGTTCATTCGCTTTATCACTCAGGGCTGGTGCTCTACTAATTATCACTAGGGGTGGTGCTCTACCAATTAAAGCACAGCTCCACTTTTGGCTTTTTTTGGTGGTTAATTGGAGATGGAAATATCACAGACTTGATGCCTGGCTGGCTTAGAACTGGGATCCTCAGATCTTAGCCTCCTGAGCAGGCAGGAGCCACTGGTGCCCCCATCTAAACCCACATTCTTATGTAATCCCTACAACCATGCCATTGGACTAAGGTGGGGAGTGAAGAGGCCGCAGGTCCCTCATACCCTCCCTCCCACCCCAGTCCTTTCCTGGACAGCAGAGAATCCAGTGTGTTGAGCTGGTGGTGGAGTTGCCTTATCACGTGCTTCTTCTTGGGTTCTCCTTTCTCTATTCCCTAGCAGCTGTCCTTGTCACTCAGGGTATGTGGAGAGAATTGCCTGCTGTCAAGGCAAGCTCTGAGCAGAACCTTCCTCAGGGAACATTGTCTCTCTAGCAGGGAGGACAAATGAAAAAAATCTGCCTCATGCAGTGTGGCCTGGGCAGTGAGCGCTTTGCTAATCAGAATGGAGGCCAGGGGGAAATGATCCTCTTGGATCTCATGGCAAAGTATGACAGGGTCTGGCTTCAGTGCTGGGCTTCTTGTGGCCTTTGAACCTTTCCAGAATATACCATGCAGCTGCCAAGAGCTAGAGATGACTCATGAGGTTGACAGCTGTTGGTGTTCTCTTTTATTAGGTTCTGAGAGCCACATTCTTTTGGGGAGCTGATTGTGTGTTTCCAAAACTGAATTAACTTTTTTGTTATTTGACATTCTAGGATGTTGAATAGGTAGGTGTCTCATGTCTCACCCCAATTTTTCTCCAGATTTTAAGTAAATAGGTGGAAATGGTTAACCAGAAGTTCTTCAAGGCAAGGTTTTCTAACTAACCATATGTGTGTGTTTATATATATGCATATATATATATATGTATGTATATATATATATATATATGTATAGATATGTGTGTGTATGTGTGTGTGTGTGTGTGTGTGTGACTGTAGGAACTAAGAAAACTAAGTGCCATTCAAAAGGAATGCAGAGAGGAGCCAGCTTGGGTTACTAGGTAAGCAAGCACCCACTGTCTTCAGAGCACTCAGCTGTCTGCTGCCAACATAGCTATCTTGGTGCTATAGGTTTTTTTCCACCTCTCTCTTCTATCTGGCTTGTTTTGCCTTGACCCTTTCGGGGCTAGTAGTAACTCCAAGACAAGAACACAGTGGGGCTGGGAATGTGACTCAGTGGTAGAGTGCTTGCCTAGCATGCATGAAGTCCTGGGCTCGAGTCCTCAGTAGCACAGAAACAGAAAAAGCTGGGAGTAGCTTTGTGGCTTGAATGGTAGAGTGCTAGCCTGAGTGAAAGAAACTCAGGGACAGGGCTGGGAAGGTGGCTCAGTGGTAGAGCGCTTGCCTTGCAATGCATGAGGCCCTGGGTTCGATTCCCCAGCACCACATAAGCAAAAAAAAAAAGCCGGAAGTGGCGCTGTGGCTCAAGTGGTAGGGCGCTAGCCTTGAGCTGAAGAGCTGAGGGACAGCGCCCAGGCCCAGAGTTCAGGCACAACCGGACCAAAAAAAAAAAAACTCAGGGACAGTGCCCTAGAACTGGAAAAAAAAAAAAAAAATACACAACTGTGTATGAAAAAAAAAAGAACACAGTGAGCCCTCATGGGACAGATACCAAATTTGTGTCCCCACCACTTACTGAGTGGTCTCTCAGATGTCTGGCCTTAAGTCCAATTTAGCTGCTCTCAATACCTCTCAGCTCAGTCCTGGGGCTTGAACTCAAGGCCTGGGCATTGTCCCTGAGACTCTCTGTACTCAAGGTTAGCATTCTACCACTTGAGCCACATCACTACTTCTGGCATTTTCTGTTTATGTAGTACTGAGGAATCAAACCCAGGGCTTCATGCATGCGAGACAAAGATTCTACCATGAAGCTACATTCCCAGCCCCTCCAACTTTGTCTCTTAGCTCTGGAACTGAACCTGCTCTCCTGTTCGTGGCTACCCAGTAGTCACTGATCTCCTCCCTCACGTAGCTTCTGAGGGGTCCCTGGTCTCTGACCAAAGTGCTGATCTGATTCCCACAGTTTGTTGTCTCCCCTCCTGTCTGAACCATCCCTTATCCAGTATGGACAGGGAAAACCACATAGGTCATGACCAGTTAACCTGATACTCTAGTTGGTTGTGGGGTGAGGCCACCATAGTTGGACAAGATGGAACCTCAGGAATACAGGCCTCCCCAGGAGTCAAAGAAGTCCTTCTCTGATGTGCAGTTCATACCCTAGAAGGAGACACAGTAAAGAAGGCTGAAGCCTGGAAGTGGCAAACAGAAACTGGAGGCAGACTGGAGCAACTGAGGGTCGCTGGCTCTCATGTATTTCAGATGGGCTCATGTGGGAGGTGCAGCTAGGGGGCCCCAGTTCTGACTTCAGGCTGTCCCCTGGTCTGTGGGGCACAATTTACCCTGTGCATTACTGTCACCATTAGGCCTGCGCCTCTCCTTCCCTCTCCAGCCTCTGCTGAACCTCGTTCTCTCATGCATCCTAACTTTTCCCCACAAGCCCAGCCTTTGCTCCCAGCCCATACTTCCAGATATCTGGCCCCAGGCTGGTGCAGGACCTGTCTGCAAAGGCGAACTGCAGAGCCTCAGCCCTGAGGTGGCCTCGGACTTGGGTTGGACCTTCTTAGAGTCCAACCCATTCTGAATCTGGCTGGGAGCTACATATGCATTGAGACCTTTGAGGCCGCAGCAACTTCAGCCCAGTAGCTAGCCCTGTCCTAAGCATCCCTGAGTGAAAGGATGGAGTTCTCAAGTGCTCCCTAAGCTGCTTTTGGTACCTAACCTGGTCAGACCTATTCTTGCTTCATGACCTCTGGGGGCTGGTGCTGCAAGGGTGCAACTGATAACCACAAAAGCAGGGCTGTCATCTATTTTCCTTCCTTCCTTCCTTCCTTCCTTCCTTCCTTCCTTCCTTCCTTCCTTCCTTCCTTCCTTCCTTCCTTCCTTCCTTTCTCAGTCCTGGGGCTTGAACTCAGGGCCTGGGCTCTGGCCCTGCGCTTCTTTTGGTCAAGGTTAGCACTCTACCACTTGAGCCACAGCACCACTTCCAGCTTTTTCTGTTTATGTGTTCCTGAGGATTTGAACCCAGGGCTTCGTGCATGCTCAGCAAGCACTCTGCCACTAAGCCACATTCCCAGCTCTCTCATCCATCTTATTTGCCACTCAGCCCTCCACTCAGGACCAGCAAGGTGCTGAGAATAATTAATTAGACAGGAAGTGTAGACAGTATGCCATGCACATCTCCACCCCCACACTGCAACTGCTCTTTCAAAGATGAAGATGGAGCCAGGAAAACCCCAGAGAGGAGTGCTCTTGCTGGAAGTGTCATCTTGCTTTCCTGGCACACCCAAGAAATTCACCTGCAGGCATTTTCTGAAAAACAGACTGTTTTGTGGATGACTGGGCCAGTGTGTGATTTAAAGGAACCTCCGGATATCTATCTAACAGGAGACTTTGTCAAGCAAGTAAGTAAATATTAACTTATAAGCAATGCTTATGTCCATTCTGTGTGTGTGTGTGTGTGTGTGTGCGTGTGTGTGTGTGTTCAGTTGTGAGGCTTGAACTCAGGGCCTGAGCGCAGTCTGAGTTCTTCTGCTCAAGGCTAGTGTTCTACTACTTTGAGCCACAGCACCACTTCTAGTCTTGGGTTGGTTAATTAAAGATAAAAGTCTCACAGACTTTCCTTCCCAGGCTGCTTTGAACCTTGATCCTCAGATCTCAGCCTCCTGAGTAGCTAGGATTACAAGTGTGAGCCACCAGCACCTGGCTTGTGGTTTGGTTCTGAATGAAGCTTTTCCTTTAGTGAGGCTTCTGCTATCAAGGAAAGTCCACAGGAATGAGAACAGATCATAGTAGAACTAGCAACAAGATGAAGGTTGTATTCCTTTTGGGGGGGCTGGGGGATAGATATTGAACTTAAAGCCTTGCTCTCTTGCTTGGATTTCTCACTTAAGGCTGGCACTCTACCATTTGAGCCATACCTTCACTTTCAGCTTTTTTGTTATTATTGTTGGTTGTGGGGCTTAAACTGTGGGCCTGGGTGCTGTCCCTGCGCTCTTCAGCTCAAGGCCACCACTCTACCACTTGAGCCACAGCGCCACTTCTGGTTTTCTGAGTGGTTTATTGGTGATTAGAGTCTCACGGGATTTTCTGCCTGGGCTGGCTTTGAACCGTGATCCTCAGATCTCAGCCTCCTGAGTAGCTAGGATTATAGGCGTGAGCCACCAGTGCCCAGCACCTCACAAACTCTTGAATGCATCAGAAAGTAACTTCAGGATTTCGAGCCTGGCTTCTGGAAGGGAGAGAACTCCAGATCTGGCTGAGCAAGGTCATCAGCTTCCAGTTACTTCAGCCACAGCAAGGCTGCGCACAGGAGCAGAGCAGTGGCTGTCAGGTCAGGGTGGGAGAGGTTGGAATCTGAGTTCAGCAGGCATCTTGTACATGGCATGCACTTCCTGGCTCCTATCAGCTTGGTTCATTGGAGATTACATAAGCCTCCTCTTGTCGGACAGCCCCAACCTGAAGGGTGAGCCCCAGAGAGTCAGTGTCTTCAGGAGCCAATATGGTTTACCTCTGCCTCATCCAGTTCCTCTGCAATGTTGTCTTCCAAGAACAAGTCACCACACATTCCACACCAAGGCAGGGATGACCATGGTGGCGTTGCCTCATGTTGGGTGGATGTCCCTGGATCCTGGAGTCAACACTCCTAGTCTTAGAAAGAGCCCAGCCTGACCATAGCTACCTGTGCAATGGCTTCATCATCGTCGTCGTCATCTTGGTGCAGAAAACACACTTCCTGTGCTCAAGGCACCTGGGACAAAATGGAGATGTTCAGTCAAGTTGGTGATAATGTCCTGATTAGAAGAGCAGAGCTGAGGAAGATCTTTAGCAAGGGGTCAAAGCTGCTGCCCTCTTCTTCCTCCTGCTTCTCCTTCTGAACATCTTCAATAAATGGAATGGAGTTAAAGTCCACCATATGATGAGATTTGACCTGTCTGATCCTATAAAACCCTTGCCACAGTCAAGACAATGACTGGATCCATCACTTGACTTCATTGCATGCTTCCCCTACTCCTCGTAACTATTTGAAATCCCTTCCTTCCTGCCTCTCCTACCCCACACCCAGACAATTGACTTGCTGTCACTCACTAGAGATTAGCTTATATTCACGGGATTATAAGCATGTGGAATCTTACAGTATATGCATTTTTCATCTGTCTTTGTTCATCCTACATCATTATTTTAATAATGATCCATGTCATTGTTTGTATGAGCACTTTGCTCGTTTTTATTGCTGAGTAGTATCCCATTATATGGACCGAGCAGAATTTGTTGATTCATAAGTTGTTTCTACTCTGGGATGTGTCACAGGATAAAACTACTGAGACTATTACCTATAGTGGGTAATTTTGGTGGTGGTGGGTTGTATGGTTTTGGGGATCAAACTCAAGGTCTAGGAAACCACTCTGTCACTTTGCTTCATGCCAAGTCTATACAAAATATTTATGCGACTATACACTTTCTTTTGCTAAGTACTTACATGGCATTATGCTCAACTTTTTTTTTCCAGTCCTGGGGCTTGAACTCAGGGCCTGGGCACTGTCCCTGAGCTTCTTTTGCTCAAGGCTAGCACTCTACCACTTGAGCCACAGGGCCATTTCTGGCTTTTTGTGTTTATGTGGTACTGAGGAATGGAACCCAGGGCTTCATCAATGTAGGCAAGCACTCTATCATTAAGCTACATTTCCAACCCCTCAACTTTTAAAGATATTTCCAAACTTTTCCAAAGTGGATGTGTTTTATATCCCCCAGAGTTGGAGTTTCTCTGTGTCCTTTTCAGCACTTGGTATAGTCAGCTTTTTTTTTATTTTAGTTATTTAGTAGGTGGGTATCTCATTGCATTTCCTTATGAATAGTGATGTGGAGCATCGTTAGCCTATTAGCCATCCCTATATCTTCTCTGGTGAAGTGTCTGTATTTTTTGCATTTCTTAAATTAGGCTACTTATCATCTGTAATTCAAGTCTTTTTCTCTTCTGCTTTCTCTTCTTTCTTTTTTTAATCCTGGCACTGGGCTTGAACTCAGTCTTGAGTTTCTATTTGTCTTGCTCATAGCTGCCACTCTATCACTTGAGCCATGACTCCAATCTGGCATTTTTTTAGTTAATTGGAGATGGAGTCATGTAGACTTTTCTGACTGAGCTGGCTTTGAAACTTGATCCTCCAAGTCTCAGCCTCCTCAGTAACTATGATTATAGGTGTGAGCCACCATTGCCTGACTAAATTTTAAATCTCGACAAAGAGTTTTAGATCAATGTATTGATGATTTCCATCATTTAGTTTGTGCTTTTTTTTTTGCACACTACATAGGAAATCTTTGCCAAATCTAAAGTCACAAAGGATTTTTCTTACGTTTTCTTCCAGCCATTTTATAGTTTCACTTCTCACATTTAGGAACATGATCCATTTTTAATTATTTTTTATATATGGTGTAAAGGAATGAGTCTGGGTTGAGCCATTTTCTCTTAAGAGCCAGGGTATTCTGAGTCAATATTTCACCTTCTTCTCATCACACCTCTATCTCTGCCTCTTTGTGGCACCAACATGTGCCTGTGATATTTTCTAAGCTAATCAGCTTCTGATCTCCTCCAGCACACTCTAGAACATGACAGAGGCAGAGATTTCCTCCTGTATGCACCTGATGCTCTGGGACACCATCTGGCACCACTCCCATGATTGGTAGGGAGTTAGGATGACATAGCACTTGCCCAGGGGACAGGGCACAGCTGGCACTGCCTGAATGTTGGTGAATTCAGAGAAGCTGAGGCTGTAATGACAGCTTGGGACCAATGTCAATGTCTCTGTCTGTCTCTCTGGGACTGTCTCTTTCTCTCTCTCATATTCTGTAATTTACCATGCATGCTTATATATTCCTTTTCTTCTCCCTCTCCAACCCACACTTTGAATCTTGCTTGGTTTTCTTTGGGATTCTTTAACATACCTAAATGGTATCTATTAATTGTGAAAAGCTTTTCAACTTATACCTCAAGTACTGCCTCTTTCCTCTCATAGAGCAGAAGAGAAAAGTAGAAAGACCAAGATAAAGAGCTAAACACAGGGGCTGGGAAGGTGGCTCAGTAATAGAGTGCTTTCCTTGCATGCATGAGGTCCTGGGTTCGATTCCTCAGCACCACATAAGCAGAAGAAAAAGCCAGAAGTGGCCCTGTGGCTCAAGTGGTAAAGCGCTAGCCTTGAGCTGAAGAGCTGAGGGACAGCGCCCAGGCCCAGAGTTCAGGCCCCATGACTAGACCCCCCCCAAAAAAAGATCTAAACACAATGCTTGGCTCATCCATTCCTCTCCTTCTTACTACTTGCGACAAAGGAGGGACCCAGTCACTCAAAATTGAGGTCCAAGCTCTAGGACATGGCAGCAGATGGGCCTTAAAGGCCAATGCCTAGAGTTCATCTTCCTTCAATTGTTGAAATACCAGCTAAAAGTTCCCCCCAGAGATGAGGATCTGCAGCCCAACTAGGCAGGCCAGGTGCCCCAGGGAAAGGGTAACAGCGGAGGTACCTGACCAATGGCTCCAGGGCTGAGAGTATGAAAAGCCCCTGAAGGTTCCTGGACCATAATGTCAGTGCTATCCTAGGAAGTGCTGCCAGCAGGCTCACCAGGGATCAGGGTGATATTTTCTTTTATTTTTGTTGGCTGTGGGGCTTGAACTCTGGGCCTGGGCACTGTCCCTCAGCTCTCCAGCTCAAGGCTAGTGCTCTACCACTTGAGCTACAGCACACTTCAGGTTTTCTGGTGGTTTATTGGAGTCTCACAGACTTTCCTGCCCAGGCTAGCTTTGAATCTCAATTCTCAAATCTCATTCTGTTTGTTTTCTTGAGACAGGGTCTTATGACAGCCTTGAGCTTGCTATATAGTCCCAGACTAGCCTTGAACTTGACATCCTTCTGCCTCTGTTTCCTAAGAGCTGGGATTACAAGTATGAACAGCATTTTCATCCAGACAACTCTTAAACAAGATCATCCATGTTAAAGGGGGTGCGGGTGAAGTACACACCATTACAAAATGAACACAGGTTCAAATGTGAATCAAATGAATCAATTAAGGAGCGTCAGTCTCTGGGCTGGGATAGTGGCAGCCTTTAGAGAAAACAGCCATTCCCAGAGGATTCTTCAGTGTCCTAATTATCCAGTAGGGAATAAGATGTCTTCACAGGAGAACATTACCATGGGCTTTTAGTATGAGTTGCCTCAAAGAAATTCCCGGCAGAGGCAAAGGGAAGAGAATTAGGTGAATGCCAGATTTGGCACGTAGCCTGGTATCCAGACAAGCAGCACTGCCTCATGTTCTGAAATCTGGGATTCTTTTGGAGTTCTCTGAGCTGGGACTTCATCGGAAGCACTTCTTAAGCACAGCTTAAATCCTGAGCCGTTTGCTGGGAGTTCTCAGTGGCTTCTTTCACCTGGCCTGCCCTTCCCCCTTTCTCTGCCAGGCAGACCTGTGTTTATCACTCCAGATGCTTCAGGGGTGCCCTCCCGCATGCCCTGACCTTGTTCCCAACAGAAAGAACAGCTCAGCAAAACCTGTTGGAGAGTCAGATATGAATGAGAAAGAGATAAAACCATTCCTGTCTTCCTTTGTTATACCTGTTCGGGGACATTCTCAGACTGGCTCACAAAGCTACTGTGAATTGTGTTGGCCCATCAGTGCCCCTACTGGGTTCCTGGAGAACAAGCTTGAGACCCTCATCCCACTTTCTGTGTCCCTAGGGCCCCTTGCTAGGCCTGGCTCTGCAGGTGTAGCTGCCAGTGAGTATCTGGTGGGGCTGATATCTATCTGCCCTTCCCAAGGCAGCCAGGCCAGGACTCCCCACACAGCAGCGTGCAATGAAAGAAAGGGACTGGGAGGCAGCTCATTGCAAGGAAGATGGCTTGTGTGCTGAGTTTGGATGACTGTCCTAAGCTTATATCCATGTGGGCTTAGGAATGACTTTCTAGGATTTCATTTTGGGGGAGCCCCTGGAGAACATTTCACTCAACATGACACTAGCAGGCCTATCCCCAAGAAAGATTCTTATGGGATACTTTCTAGAAGAAATTGACCTTGTAGGAATCTTTTTTGGAGAAAACAATTACTCAAGCAGCTAGGATAGGATCCAAGAATATCCAGCCCTTGGCTAGATCAAGGGTGAACAAGCTGAGCAGCCCGTCGACATCAGTTGGTTTTGAAAGAAGTATTGCATGCATGATCATCTGTCTGAGGGCTTCGGGAAGGAGTTGGACCATTTCTTGGGTCTGCTCAATGTGCACTTACAGTGGAGGCGGGGCTCATCGGGCCCCTGGGATACCCCTGTATCTCTAATCACCAACATAGAACCTTGGGGAACATCCCCCAAAGGATTCATTTCCCCAGGCCTCCCATGCTTGCTTTTGTGCTGTGTGGGGGTCACGTCACCCTCAGAGCTCAGTTCCCCAGCCTCAGCTCAGTGTATAATGGGAAGATGGTGGTATGGACTTTGAGGGATCCCCGCATGATCCTCAGGGCAGAGATCTGCGCAAGACCCAGGAGGTTACCAGAAGCATTGGGAGCTCGTACAGCTCCCGTCACAGGGTTTGTCTTCCTGCAAGTCCAGTAATTGTTGAAGAAGCTGCCCCTCATCCCATTCCTCCAAGCTGCCAGATGTAGTTTGTCTTGCTATATCCTGCTAGGCCCCAGAAAAGCACATGATCCAACAGACTTTGGCACTTGCACCTCAGGGTGGAGACCTCAGCCCGCTCCCATGTCTGGAGGAGAAGCAGAGACAGCCCTGCTCCTTGCATTCCACTGTACAGAGGGAAGAGTGTACACCCCACCCAGCCCTCAGGACCCTGAGCCCTGGCTGAACCTCTTGGTGACCAGTGTAGATGACCTGTGCAGAAAAGCAGCCTCATTTTCCCTGGAGGCTGAGATTTCTGCCTTTTCCTGGCTCCTCTCATTCCTCTGAACCTCCTGCACCCCACCCATGTGAACCCGTCTCATCTTCTTGGACTTCACTGTGTAAAGTCCCATGGTTGCTCATATGCCTGGCATTGATAAGGCCAAGGTGCACACACTTTGAGATAGAAGCTTGCACTCTGCTGGGCTCCGCTTATTTGTATACCAGGACTGTGGAACAGAGAGAAAGGAGTCATTCACAGTGACCTTGCTAGAGAGGATACAGCTGAGCCAGGCCTTGGTGGAGTAGGAACTCACTTAGTGGATGAAACAGGAGACCCAGACCAGGCACAGGAAGCCATGTCTGGATTTCCAGGGAAGAGAGAGATGAGAGAAGCTAGAGAGGCTGGCTAGGTGGCCTAAAAGGCCTCAAAGACGTCACTGAGCAGTGACTGTATCCTGAAGGTAATACAAGAATTCAAGGCAAGGGGCTGGGAAGGTGGCTCAGTGGTAGAGCGCTTGCCTTGCATGCATGAGGCCCTGGGTTCGATTCCTCAGCACCACATAAGCAAAAAGGAAAAAGCCGGAAGTGGCGTTATGGCTCAAGTGGTAGAGCGCTAGCCTTGAGCTGAAGACCTGAAGGACAGTGCCCAGGCCCAGAGATCAGGCCCCACGACCGGACCCAAAAAAAAAAAAAGAATTCAAGGCAATACAGTTCTTCCCAGATGGACACTGGTGGCTCATGCCTGGAATCCTAGCTATTCAGGAGGCTGAGATCTGAGGATCCTAGCCTGGGCAGAAAAGTCCACCAGAGTCTTATGTCCAATTAGCTAGCAAAAAGACAAAAGTAGGGGCTGGGAAGGTGGCTCAGTGGAAGAGTGCTTGCCTTGCAAGCCTGAGGCCCTGGGTTCGATTCCTCAGCACCACATAAGCAAAAGAAAAAAAAGCCGGAAGTGGCGCTGTGGCTCAAGTGGTAGAGCGCTATCCTTGAGCTGAAGAGCTGAGGGACAGCGCCCAGGCCCAGAGTTCAAGCCCCACGACCGGACCCCAAAAAAAAAAAAAAAGACAGAAGTAGAGGTATGGCTCAAGAGGTAGAGGGCCAGACTTGAGTAAAAAAAAGCTAAGTGAGAATGCAGAACCTTGAGTTCTAGCCTTAATAGCAGTGCACATGTATGAATACACACACACACACACACACACACACACACACACAAACACACAAGGATTTTTCCCTTTTTTCCCTTTTATTGGTCAGTTGTGGGGCTCTGTCCCTGAGTTTTTTCACTCAAGGCTAGTCCTCTACCACTTTGAACCACAGCACCACTTCTAGGTTTCTGGTGATTAATTAGAGATAAGAATCTTGGCTGTGTCAGTGGTTCACACCTATAATCCTATCTACTCAGGAGGCTGAGATCTGAGGATCACAGTTCAAAGCCAGCCTGGGCAGTAAAGTCTGTGAGACTCTTCCAGTTAACCACCAGAAAACTGGAAGTGGTACTGTGCTAGCCTTGAACTGAAGAGCTGAGGGACAGTGCCCAGGCCCAGAGTTCAAGCCCCATGACTGACAAAAAACGAGAAAAACAGAATCTCATGGGCTTTCTTGCCTGGGCTGACTTCAAACTATGATCCTCAGATCTCAGCCTCTTGGGTAGCTAGGATTACAGGCATGAGCCACCAGCAGCTGATCTCCTCTCTTGTTCTTTTATGGAATAGCTTTATTTAAGGATAATTCTTACATATAAAATATACATTTTATAATATATAAAAATACACATACTGAAGTGTCCAATCTGATGACTGTTCACACATGTGTACACCTGTGAAATTAACACTAGCGAGACAGTGAATGTACTCATCGCCCTCCCTCCCCCCAAGAGTTTCCTTCTGCCCCTTTGTGATCTCTCCTTCCCATCTGCACTATCACCAGGCAGTCCCCCAAATGCCGCTCCTTGTCACTAATGGTGAAATTTGCATTCTTTGGATTTTAAATAAATGAGATCATTCAGTATGTACTAGTTTGAGTTGTTGTCCTTTCCTTGAGCATGATTATTTTGACATCTGTGTGTGTTGTTGTTTACATTGATTCCTTCTGTTTGCTGAGTACTATTCCGTGGTATAGATTATACCACATAATTTATTTGATGCCAGTAGTAGGGTTGAACTCAGGGCCCTGCATTCTTGCCTAGCTTTCTCACTCAAGGCTGGCACTCTAACACTTGAGCCATACCCCCACTTCTGGGTTATATCACAACTTGTTTATCTTTTCACCGACAACTATATATTTGGGTTGTTTCCAATCAATATACTTACAACAAATGTCCCATGTGAAGTGGCCATGTGAATAGCAACTTTTATTGCTGCTGGGGAAATAGCTAAGAGTAGAATGCCTGAATCATAAAAATAAATATATGTTTAATTTTTCCAAAAAAATGCTGACTAGTCATAATAACCAACTCATGGAATTAGCCCAGGTGCCAGTCAATGGATGAATGGATAAAGAGAATGTGGTACAGACACACCGTGGAGTATTATTTAGCCATTAAAAAAAAAAGAACACAATTATGTCACTTGCAGGAAGATGTGTGGAACTAAAGCTTAGAATGTTAAGAAAAATTAGCCGGACTTGGGAAGACAAATATCAAATCTTTTCTCTCATATGTGGAATCTAGGTCTTAAAAAGGGGGGGAGGCTAGGAATGTGGCTTACTGGTAGAGTGCTTTCCTAGTATGCATGAAGCCCTGGGTTACATTCCTCAGCACCACATAAACAGAAAAAGCCGGAAGTGGCACTGTGGCTCAAATGGTAGAGCACTAGCCTTGAGCAGAAGCTCAGGGACAGTGCCCAGGCTATGAGTTCAAGCCATAGGACTGGCAAAAAAAAAAAAGGAGGGCAAGGTCCCTAGGAAGAGGGGAGAGTAGCGAGAGACGATGTGGACAAGAAAAACAGTGGTCACCACCAGCCCAGAGCACCATCTCCTCTTTTGACTCTAGTAGCCCTGTTGTCATTGGTCCCCACCCAATCCTTCTTTCTAAATGACAAATAGCTGGAGGGATGGAAGGATGGCTGATTGGTCGCAGGGCGAAGCCTGAAATGATTAGTTGGAGGTGGGACTTGAGCCAAGGCACGCACCTCCCCACCCACCTGTCCATCACAGGTTACCAGAGCAGCCATCCTTCATGGAGGTGAAGGTGGGGACCACAGGTGTCCTCCTGGATCCAGCACGCAGCTGCTAGCTCATGTGTGTCAGCTCTCAGTCAGAACTGGCTGCCAGGGGCTCAGTCACCTGTGACTCGGGGGCACTATGACTCCTTCTTGCCCCAAATTCCTCAGGCACTGAAGGACTCTCTGGAGTCATAACTCAACTTGCCAGAGATCCAGTTTCCCTTGGAGACTGCTCCAGTCTCGGGAATAAGAGAGGAGGCAAGGGGAAGCCAGAGCCAGGTGGACAGGTGTTTAACCCGATTTAATGGTTAATCCCAATTTGGCTCAGCTGTGATCACCTAGCCTTTACATCACGGGACTGGTTTCCTGGTTACACACCGTGAGCACCCCGCTGGCCAAGCGTGTTTCTGTCTATTTAGACCCACCTGCTGAACGTTCCACCCACCCATGACCTCAGAGCGACATTAACCATATCCAAAGTTCACCTTCAGAATAGTGAACCAGAGCTGAGGAAAACAGAGGTAGGAGGAGCAGCAGGCAGGGGTGCTGGTTTTGCTGGTGGGTAGATAACGCTTCTCTCCCAGGGGTGTTTGATGGGGGAAAAAAAGCCGTAGAAATGGGGATCCTTTCAGCATTGTGCCACCCAGACTGGGTGACTTCACCTGGTTGACCTGGTACTGTCCCTTGCACGAGGACTTGCAAAGCCTGAACTATATGCCAGCCCTTGCAGTCTGGGCCCTCATGAGTCAAGATGCCTGGCCCAGGGTTCCAAAGTAGGTTTGAGAAGACTAGACTAACAGGAGCTGTTCCTTCCTGCTTCGCTGGCTCAGGTGGTAACTTGCTGGCTGGTTGATGCCGAGTGTTTATAGTGAACAAATCTCCACTCGAGGTCTGCAACTCAATCTCCTGTCACAAGGTCTGAATCAAACCAGTGGGAGAATTTGGTTTGATCTTTAGCTTTTTGCCGGGGTGCTGTTGACGAATCTGTGGAGGCGCTTGGCGTTTTGGTGTTGATGTTCACAGCTAGAAATAGGCTCTCCTTTGATAGAAGATGAAACAGAGACTAGAAAGGGAAAGGTAGGCCATTGCAGCTGTGTCCAGAAATGGCCAAGCTGTTCTGCTTGGGTTCTGAGAGTTCCCAGGACCCCCACGCACTGGCCTTCTGGGCTCAATTTAGGGAGAAGGAAGGAGATTGTTTGCCAGTGGTCACTGGTTTGGTCGCTGCCACCATCTTGGCCTGTTTTCTGCCTATAGAACCACTTGCAGGCCTCCCACTCCTCCTTATCTACTGAACCCCTGCGAGAAGACAGCCTAGCCTGCCTACTCAGGTCGGCTGAGTTCAGTCTCCTGTCAGCCAGGCTATTGCAGCCATAGGGCTGGGGGAATCCAGGCTCAGAGAATGGAGGTGAGTCAGTCCAAGGCCAGCGTCATCTGGGTGAGGCTTGGACTCTGACCCAGCATGGTAGATAAGGCTGTGAGGAGGCTAGGCAGTGCCTGGCACCGCTCAGAACTGTGCCCCTAGCTGTCATTTTCTTTCAGGACACTCCCCTTGGCTTTGATAGGAAAGCCTAGAGCCAGGCACTGAATGGTGGTGAGAGCCTGAGGAAACGCTGGGAAAGAGGCCTCGTGAGGAGGCATACAGACACAAGCCACATGATCCAGTGTAAGCATCCTTGAACCCAGGCCATGCATTCCTGCTGATGACCCAGGCAGAGCCAGCGGGGGTGAGTCTCAAATCCCTGCCAAGTGGTGTCTGGTAGAAGTGGTCACCGTGCCTCAGGAGAGAGGAGGAATGCAGAAGCGCTGGGTAGGTCTGCCCTATGGAGGAAGGATCTGGGCAGTAAACATTCCCCTAGGTCTACTGGCACCACCTAGAGCTTCAGACGTGGAGTGCATTACTCAGTGGCCTGGGTTTGTCCCCAGGACACAAATCATCCCCACAAATACCCTCTGACCTCTTCCTGGTGACTTTCTTGCCCAGCGTGGGCCCTGTACAGAGGAGGGGAGAGATCCTGGCTCGATTGCCAAATAAGCAATGGAAAGAGCCAAGTGGCCAGATAGGTAGACCCTCATCTATCCCTCCCCCACCCCCCAGGCCCCAATCCCACTCATGAAGGGAAGGGTGTCTCGGGACCCCAGCGTGTCTAGGGAGGCATGGCTGGGTCATAGATGAGCCATGGACTCTGACCCTCCTGATGACCACCAAGCACTTCCAGACTCTAGCCTGGGTCAGGCTGGAGCTGCACTTGGGTGTCAGTCATGGTTGTGGTCAATGGCAGAGAAAGGAAAATGAAGAAGAACCAGAGGCCTGGGATTGGGCTATTCTGGATGGTGGGGTGGAAGCTGAGATTCTATTATGTGAAGCTTCCCTTGGGACCCCAGATCGCAGGAACTGGGTGACAGACTCTGGTGGTGAGTCCCTGCAGAGGCCATTCTGGCTACAGAGGCAGACCCTCCCCCTATTTAGAGAGCCTCACTCATTACATGGGCAGCACCATGGGGCATTAGACCTTGGTCTTCGGTACAAGCAACTCTGCCCTATGGTTTACTCACACTATTGTCCTATTGTCTGTCCCACCCACACCCTCCGGGGGACACCATGTGCGAGTGGAGGTATTTCACACCCTCTCCTCATTACTGCCCTACCACCAAGCCCAGCCCAGGTTAAGGGACAGGGCATAGTGGAGCTGAGATAACACTCATTTTAAACCAAATGGGACTCCTGACACAGACCTGTGCCTGACACCCACTCCCAGCCCCCAAGAGGACCAGCATTTGGACCTGGAAACCTGGCTAGCTGTGCCCTACATTTCATAGGATTGCTTGTCCAAAAAGTATCAATTCAGCACTGGGTGCTGGTGATTCACACCCGTAATCCTAGCCATTCAGGAGGTTGAGAGTCTGAGTACGGTTCGAAGCCAGGCCAGGCAAAAAAGTCCCTGTGAGACTCTTATCTCCAATTAGCCACTCAAAAACTGGAAATGGAGCTGTGGATCAAGTGGTAGAGTGCTATCTTTGACCAAAAGAGCTCAGGGACAGCACCCAGACCCTGAGTTCAAGCCTTACAACCAACAAAACAAAAACAAAAAACATCAATTCAGTATTGTTAGCTATCAAGGAAAGGCAAATTAAAACCAAAAGGAAATACCATTCCACTTCTACTAAAATGGTTTAAAGAAAGAAAAAAAAAAAAGAATTGACAGTATCAAGTGCTAATCAGGATATAAAGCAATGGGAACTCTTAGCTATGGCTAGGGAGAATGGAAAAAGCATCCAGCCACCTTAGAAAATATTTCTGCATCTTCTTATCCTGTTAGTGATCTCCCAGCAATCCTACTCTTAACGACTTAAGAGAAATGGAAGTGAGGGTACAGGATATGGTATTTTCAAGAAGGGAGGGGTGAGCCCAAGGAGGAGAGGTAGATGAATGAAGAGGGGAGGAGCGAGAAGGCAGTCAAGAATTCATTGTGGGTTGAAGGGGGGTGAGAATATTGAAGGGGACACTGATCAAGATGCATATATTCATAAACTGCTTTGTTAAATGGTACCTCCTTTGTATAACTACTTAAAGATAATAAACTTTAGAAAAACAATGGCATGCAACCGATCAATTTATCCACAATCGCCCCAAAATGTAAACAGCCCAACTGTCCTTCAGCTAGGACAGAGATGAACAAAGTATGTTATATTCATGCTATCTTCAGAACTGGATTAGCTCTGAGTCTCCTCAAAATGTGCATGCATGCATGCACATGCACATGCAGCAAATAGAGCAAACTATTGACAGTTGTTAGATCTGAGATGAATGAGTTAAAGCAAGGGAGTATGTTTCACATTTTTTGGTTTGGTTGGGTTTTGTTCCTTAGTCCTGGGACTTGAACTCAGGGCCTGGGCACTGTCCCTGATCTTCTTTTGCTCAAGGTTAGTGCTCTAGCACACAGTGCCACTTTGGGCCTTTTCTGTTTATGTGGTACTGAGGAATCAGACACAGGGCTTCATGCATGCTAGGCAAGCACTCTAACACTAAGCCACATTCCCAGTCCCTTGCATAGTTTTTGTATTCTTATGTTAATATATATATATATATAACTGCAAGAAAAGTAAATTAAAACAACTCAGAACAAGCAGATCTATAGAGACAGAAAGTAAACTCATGGCTGCAAAGGGCTGGGGATTATACCAAGAAAATGGCCACGGTAAGTAAGGTTTCTCTCTGTGGTAATAAGAATGCTCCAAAATTGATTGTGGTGAAAGATATCTAAGACTGTGACTATACTGAATATCACTGAATGGACATTCCCACAGGCTAAATGTATAGTATGTGACTTCCATCTCCATAAAGCCGTTTCTTGTTTTTGTGATTCAGGCCACTGTAAGAAGCCTGTGGTCTGTCCAGTCTGAAGCTGGCCCTGTCCTGAGTGTTACAGTATCATTAGAGCTCCAAAGCCTTCCCACCCCGCCACCAAACTGAGATGCAAAGAGGGGACCCTACATGCCAGGCTCCCAGGATGGAGCCAGGACTGGGTCCTTGGAGCTCAGGCAGGGAAGCAGAGTCCTAGCTACCTTGGTAGAAGGAGGTTAAGAGAATCGGCTCCAGGCTCCAGGGCTTTTGAGTCTTAATTAATTAGTACCTGCAAAGCACTCAATGGCCGAGAAAGTGAGGGCTATAAACGGGTGAGGCTCTGACTTCATTAGTTCTGGTGTTCTCCATGGGAGAAAGAAGCCAGCCTTCTTCCTACAGAGACGGGTCCCAGAGCAAAATGTCCCTTGTCTTGCCCTTCAGCCTGCCCTAGGGTGCTCTACATAGGTCTGGAGCTCCAGGGTGGTCACCGTGAAGACCAGCCATGGCCAGGATCCCAGTAGATATTGGCAGAGAGCTCTACTGTAGGTTACTAGAGAGGGTAACTAGAGGGACCCCCCAACAGCAGACAGTTACTGTCTCTCTCCAAGTGAAGGTGGATGATCCTTTCTAGAGGTGTCTCCTTGGGCACAGACAGGCTCTGTGGGGCTCTGGCCCCACTGCCTACCACCACCTGGGGTATTAAGCCAGCTCCTTTTAGCTTGCGCCCCGCCTACCTGGTGGCTCCTTCCTGCTCCCGCCAAGCACCCATCCTCCAGAAGAACCCTGGGTGGCTTCAACCAAGGTCATAGCTGGTGGACTTTTAATATCTTTGTTCTGGGACTGACTCAGGGGTGGGAGGGGGAGGAAGGGAGGAGCGTCAGACTATTCTGTTTTTTTTTTTAATTAATTTATTTATTTTTTATTTGTGAACATACTGTACAGAGGGGTTACAATTACATGGGCAGGACAGACTATTCTGTTTATAGTTGTTTGTTTTGTAATCTTTATACCTGTTGACTTATTGTACTTGATCAACTCTTCTCCAAAAAAGTTAAGTTTAGCTGGGTACTGGTGGCTCATGCTTGTAATCCTAGCTACTCAGGAGGCTGAGATCTGAGCATTACAGTTCAAAGCCTTGCCTGGGCAAAAAAGTCTGGGAGACCCTTATCTCCAGTTAACAACCAGAAAACTGGAAGTGGCACTGTGGCTCAAGTGCTTGCCTTGAGCTGAAAAGCTGAGGGACAGCGCCCAGGCCCAGAGTTCAAGCCCCATGACCGAACAAAAAAAAAAAAAAAAAGTAAAGGGTTTCCTGCCTTGATCTAAACACCAAATACAAATTTAATGTTGAAAGGATAAATTAGATTACACGTGTATTTCCAAATAGGTTATACTATGTTCATGGAAAATCTAAGCCCACAATAGTAATAATTTGGTCAATTAACCTTAATATCAAAAGGTTTTTCTTCTTCAGGACAAAGAAAGAATAGAGATAGTCCCTCTTGGTGCTTGGTTATGGGTTCAAGAAGATACTTGTGTCACAAGCCTGATATCCCTTATTTCTGCAGAGTATCCTAGAGTCTGGCCCAGGCAGAGAACATCTGCGTTTGATACTCAGCCTGTTTACGTTCAAACATCTGGATTCCAGCAATAGCCCTCCTTACCTAACAGAGACACCACTCCAACACTATAGCCCCAAACCCATTGTAACTACTGGGATGTCTCTGATCAGAGTGGCAAGAGCTGGAAGAAGCACATACTAGGTGCCAAGGGTAGCTCTTGGATGGCAGCTTAGAGATGCTGGAAGCCCATGAACTTGAGGATAGACCACCAAGAGACCTGGTGTCCCCAGTGAAAAGACCTATTGTCCCCTGTGCTTGCTGGCTCTGAGGGACAAGGGCTGTGACACTGGGCCATCACTTATGGTCTGAAATAGGGTTCATCCCCACCTAAACTCATGTTTAGGCTTGGTCCCCAATGTAACTGTGTCATAAGGTGACAGAGGTAATTGGTTTTGTGTGTTTTTGGAGGTGGGGGTTTGAACTCTGGGCCTGGGCGCTGTCCCTCAGCTCTTCAGCTCAAGGCTAGAGCTCTACCACTTTAACCATAGCGCCACTTCTGGTTTTCTGGTGGTTTATTGGGGATAAGAGTCTCAGAGACTTTCCTGCCTGGGCCAGCTCTGAACCGTGATCCTCAGATCACAGCTCCTGAGTAGCTAGGATTACAGGTGTGAGCCACCAGTGCCCGGTTGGCTGCCTGCTTCTCTACCCAACCCCTCCTATGGTGCCAGTCACATGCATTGCTACTAAGAGAGGATGGGGTCTTCCTCATGGAGAATCCTGTTTCTGAGGACTCCTCCCAGCTCTCCATATTTGCTTCCTGGGTCATAACCTGCTTCCTGAGGATCATAACCACCTTCCAGCTCAGCCTTCCCTTTCTTCCTCTTTCCCTCTTGGTTTCCTTCAATTCAGCCAGATACTGTGAATCTCTTTCCTTATCTGGGTCTTGTCAAACCAGATGAAGCTGAGGCTGGAGCAGTTGGCTCAGTGGTAGAGCGCTTGCCTTGCATGCCTGAGGCCCTGGGTTCTCCTTAGCACCACATAAGCAAAAAGAAAAAAGCCAGAAGTGGTACTGTGGCTCAAGTGGTAGAGTGCTAGCCTTGAGCTGAAGAGCTGAGGGACAGCGCCCAGGCCCAGAGTTCAGGCCCCACAACCGGACCCAAAAAAAAACAAAAAAAAAACAGATGAAGCTGAGGCTGGAGCCCTTTGGCCCTTAGATCTGCCTTAGAGCTTGTTCAGGTTGGTTCCCCTCCCCACCTCCAGCCTCTCAGGGAAACAACCCAGTCCCTAGAATGAGGTTCCTGGATTCAACCCCTGTCTTCACCCCTTACCTGTTGTGTGATGCTGAGCAAGTTGTTTAACCTCTGTGCAGCTTTGTAACTTAAGGATGATCATAGCATGGAAGATGGTTGTGAAGATGAAATGAGCTCTGGGTGGAAAGTGCTTAGTCTCTTCACGCATATAGTAGGACTCTAGGAAGGCTAGCCCAAGACAATGGTGCTGAACTGAATCTCCCTAAACCTCCATGACCCATGTTGAAGGATGTGTCCCGAGAGGGTAGCCGGGCATTCTACTGAAGCTCAGATGACCTCTGTCCAAGCAGAGGAGATACTCCTTTGCTGGAAGTTTATATGACATGTCTAGAAAGTGCTCCCAAGGTCCTACACCCCTCCCCACCCCCAGCAGCCCGGGACAGAGCTGGGCGGTGCCTAATGAAGGGGTAGAGCTCCTGTGTGCGTGCACCATCCACTTAGGCAGAGACAGGCTCTTGTACTATTTATAGTTAAACTTCCCTGCCATTATGGCCCGGCTCTAATTTGAGAGGTCATTTGCTTTGGTTATTTGTTATATGCTCTTTCATGTGAACCAGTGGAAAAACAAATGAAAGGGGAAAGCAGGAGTGTTGCGGTCAGGGAAACCTACCAGGGAGACTGAGAGGCTTTGTGTCCCTACGTCGATGGCATAGACAGGGTGGCCCAGGGCATCAGACAAGACCTGGGCATGATGATGATAGGGTGCTCATGGAGCCGAATGCCCTCTGTGGTAGAAACAGAGCTGGAGTTCTGGCTTTGCCATTGGCACCTTTGATGCCCTCGGGCAGGTCTCACCTCTCCAGGCCTCCTCTACCATATTGTTAAAAAAGAGACTCACTGAGCGGGGCGCTGGTGGCTCACACCTGTAATCCTAGCTACTCAGGAGGCTGAGATCTGAGGACCACGGTTCAAAGCCAGCCCGGGCAGGAGAGATCGTGAGACTCCTATCTCCAATAAACCACCAGAAAACCGGAAGTGGCGCTGTAGCTCAAGTGGTAGAGCGCTCGCCTTGAGCTGAAGAGCTGAGGGACAGCACCCAGGCCCAGAGTTCAAGCCCCATTGCCGACCAGAAAAAAAAAAAAAAAAAAGAGACTCACTGATTACCTCAGCATCTTCGTAGGTTGGGAGAGCAGTGTTCTCAGAAAGGTCAAAAGATAGCTTAAAAGCAAGGAGATACCGGTTGGGTATGGTGATACATATTTATCATCTCAGCACCTGGGAAACTGAGGCAGGAGGATCACAAGCTTGAGGCAAGCTGAGGGTGCATGCATGGTAAGACAGTCTCAAAAACAAGCCAGGTATAGCGGTGCATACCTGGAATCCCAGCTACTCTGGAGGGGGAGGTAGGAGAATCTTTTTGTTGGTTGTAGTGGTGGGGGAGGTAGTCGTGGGTCTGGGCCTGGGCTCTGTCCCTGAGCTCTTCAGCTCAAGGCTAGCACTCTACCACTTGAGCCTCTTCCATTTTTCTGGTGGCTTTATTGGAGATTAGAGTCTCAAGGATGTTCCTGCCCTGGCTGGCTTTGATCTCAGCCTCCTGAGTAGCTAGGATTACAGGCGTGAGCCACTAGTGCCTGGCTAAGGAAAATCTTTATCCAAAGCCATCCTGGACAAAAGCATGAAACTCTGAAAAACCAAAGTATATATATATAGTTCAAGTAGTAGAATACTTGCCTAGCAAGTGGGAGGTTCTGAGTTCAAACTCTATTACTTCATATGTCAATTTGTTTGTTTGTTTATTGCCAGTTCTGGGACTTGAACTCAGGGCCTTAGCACTGTCCCTGAGCTTCTTTGGCTTGAGACTAACACTCTACCACTTGAGCCATAGAACACTTCTGGCTTTTTCTGCTTATGTGTACTAAGGAATCAAACCCAGGGCATTATGCATGCTAGGCAAACACTCTACCACTGAGCCACCTTCCCAACTCAACTCCATTGCTTCAAACAGACAAACAAAAAGAGTAGGAGAGGCTGGGACCTACCCTTGGTGCCCAAGTCCCCTGAGAGCTCAGAGAACTTCTGCCCCAATGCCCTTCTGTTTAGCAGCGGAGCCTAGAATGACCAGGCCAAGAAGAGAAGAGCAATTGTGTCTACAATAGGGGCTCTCCTGCAGCCTCCCATGGATAGGTAGGAGTTAATGTGGTCACAGTAGGAGCTTTCTGCACACAAGTCTGATTTAGAAGGGTGGCCTGGCACTTCTCTCTAGGAGCAAGGGGGAACTTATTTTAAACTAGGCCAAACAAAGGGCTCCATGTCTCTGTTGTCTGTGGTCTATGCATGTGATGTGGCTGTGGTGGGCGAGATGCTAGTGGCCAACCTCTCCTCCCTCAGCTGACCTCCCAGGGGGCAGCCTGGCTGCAAGGGTGCTCTTCTCCACCGCAAAGGTCTGGCGGGGCTTCCCTCAGGATGAGTGGGCAAAGCACAACAGATGCCAGGCTAGGTTGCCAAGGCAAAAGCAATGGCTGGGTGAAGATCATTCAGCTCTGGTCAGTACCAGATCCCTGGGTGCGGGGAGAAAGGAAAGCTGGGGTTCAGGTGAAGGTATTGATAATGAAGCAATGGGGGGGGCTTAGGTGCCCAGTGTGTTGGAGTTAAATCACTGGGTTCAAACCCAGCTTGGCCAGCTACCAGATATTGTATCTAGACCCAGGCAACTTACTGGACCTCTCTGCTTCCCCATTTATCCTAGTCTGTCCAATGGGCTTAGTGGCAGTAACTTGTATCAAGGATCACAGCAAGAGTTTCAAAAGAGCTCTCAGGCCAGGCACCAGTAGTTAACACCTGTAATCCCAGCTACTCAGGAGGCTGAGATCTGAGGATCGCGGTTCAAAGCCAGCCCCAGCAGGAAAGGTCATGAAACTCCTATCTCCAATAAACCACCAGAAAACTGGAAGTGGCGCTGTGGGTCAAGTGGTAGAGTCCTAGACTTGATACTTCACAGTCCCTAGCCCCAGCCCTGCTGGGTCCCTCTGGGGGTAGAGAGTGAACCCCACTGTGGGAAGGAAGCGTGCTGGTACGGGACACTGGCAGTCAGGCAGGAGTAGACTCCACCTAATAAGAACAGGACTGGAGTCCCTCTCTTCTCTCTAGCCCTGTCTTCTCTGTCACTTTGCCTCAGCCCAGATCTCAGCTTCCCTTCACATTTATTCCTCATGTTCTTATTAGTATGTCCTACATCTGGTGACTGCCATATTGCTCAGGACCCTCCATAGCCTTTTTTTGTGTGTGTCAGTCATGGGTCTTGAACTCTTGGCTTGGATGCTGTCCCTCAGCTCTTCAGCTCAAGGCTGAAGAGTGCTCAACCACTTGAGTGCTCTACCACTTGAGCCACAGTGCCACTTCTGGCTTTTCCTGCTTATGTGGTGTTGAGGAATCGAACCCAGGGCTTCATGCATGCGAGGCAAGCACTCTAGCACTGAGCCACCTTCCCAGCCCCTCCACAGCCATTCTGATGGTAGCTTTATCTCAACACCCATAATGAAGTTGACCAGACTTCTTGTGGAGCTATACCTGCCTCAGGACAGATGTACATGGCCACAGACTCAGGACTGGGCAGCCCAGCACCTCAAGACAAATATGGATCCCAGACCTGGGAATCACATTACCTAGCTGGGCAGCCCTCCTCGGGTATAATGCTGGCTGTTTCAGGGGTTATTTGATGATCAGTGAGAACAAGTGTGCAGAGTCAGCACGGGGCCTGGCACATATTAGGAGCTTAGCCCTCTGACAGGGCTCAATGAGTCATGGGGACCAATATAGTATACCCACTAGTTTCACTACCTTAGTTTTGCACCCAGACACCCCCCTCTCTATGAGTTCCACCACCTCTGCCCCCGTTGATCACTCTCCAAATCTTTGTCCTAGTTTCTCCAATCCATTCTGCATGCTTACAGTTCCAGTGAACTTTTTTTTTATGGGTGGAGGGGTCCTGGGGCTTGAACTCTGGGCCTGGGCACTGTCCCTGTGGTCTTCAGCTCAAGGCAAGTGCTCTACCACTTGAGCCACAGCACCACTTCTGGTTTTCTGGTGGTTAACTAGAGATAAGAGTCTCAGGGGCTGAGAAGGTGGCTCAGAGGTAGAGCACTTGCCTTGCATGCATGAGGCCCTGGGTTCGATTCCTCAGCACCACATTAGCAAAAAGAAAAAACCCGGAAGTGGCACTGTGACTCAAGTGGTAGAGCACTAGCCTTGAGCTGAAGAGCTGAGGGACAGCGCCCAGGCCCAGAGTTCAGGCCCCACGATCGAACCCCCCCCAAAAAAAAAAAATAAAAAAGAAAAGAAAAGAGTCTCACAGACTTTCCTGGTCCGGCTGGCTTTGAACCACAATCCTCAGATCTCAGCCTCCTGAATAGCTAGGATTACAGGCATGAGCTACTAGTGCCCGGCTCCAATGAACTATATAGCCTATGAGTTGGATCATGATTGCCCCTGCCTATAGCCAAGGTCTATTCTGGGATATTCATGGTTGTTACAACTCAGGATGGCTGCAGTCATGTCAGGCTGAATCCACACAGCAGATGACACTCCCTGAATATTGCTACAATGCTAAGAGGATCTCTCTCTCTCTCTCCCTCCCTCTCCCCCGCCTCCCGTTTACTTTCCATCCTTAATGCACAGCTGAGGATCTCCATCACCAGGCTGATGGCTATGATGTCCCCAGAGGAAATCCACAGACAGGGTAAGCACCAAGTGGGAAGAGGGTCAAATTACCTGGGTTCAAATCCCAGGGCTGAAAGACTTGAGCCAGTCCCTTTAGCACCTAGAAGTTTCCATGTATTCTGTCATACTACAGATCCTGCAACAGTATCTGCCTCTTAGAATTATGTGTGAGAACGGGTAGGTTTTTCCTTTCTAATCACTAAGCCCAGAACTTCAAAGTGGCAGCCTCTGGGGCAGATGCGCAGGTGATTGGTTTTAGGGAAGTCTTTGCAAGTAGGGTCTCAAACACCCTTGTTAGCTGCTGACCAAAGCCAAGAGGGAAGGGAGTGTCCTCACTGGTAGTGCTGGATTGCATTTCTGTTTCCTCAAATTGGGGTCCTCAAGGGGCCCCATTCCAAGAGCTTCACAAAGGTCAAACTTAAGTCATGACAATTGAATGTGGGATCCACCTTTTGGCAAGCACGCCCTGAGAAAGTGATTTCACAATTCCTCAGGGTCCCCTGGACCTACAAGGAGAATGAAAGTGAAGCCCCGCATGGGGGCGCTGGCTAGGACACCCCAATCTTATCAACCTCTGAGATCCTGGTCCCTTTTGAAAATGTGATAAGCCCCCCTACATCCTCTTCCCTGGGTAAAAAGTTTTCCCAAATCCATGTAATCCTCACAAAGCAGCTTTTGAAGATTGCTTATTATTTATGAATGTAACTTGGTAGTTAAGCAAGCAAGCACTATAGTTCTGTTTCTTGATCCTAATGTTTACTGGTTGTGAGACTATCTTCATGGACTATCTTTAAGCCTTAGCTTTTCTGTCTTTAAAATAGAAGCTGAAGCGAGGTGCCAGTGGTGCATGCCTGTAATCCTAGCTATTAAGGCGGCTGAGATATGAAGATCGTGGTTCAGAACTACCCTGGACAGGAAAGTCTGTGAGACTCTTATCTCCAATTAACCACCAAAAAAGGCAGAAGTGGAGCTCTGGCTCAAGTGGTAGCGTGATAGCATGATAGCTTTAAACAAAAAAAGTTCAAGGACAGTACCTAGGCCCTGAGTTCAAGCCCCAGGATGGCCAAAAAAAAAAAAAACACAAAAAACAAAAAGCAAAAAACTTTTAAGTTCCAAGTGTCTTGAGATGAACCTGGAGGCTAGACATAAAGTTAGCCTTTATTCATCCTGGGGAATGGAGACATTCTTTTTCTCTCTCAAAATGCTTGAGGGGTCTCCAGATTCTGATATAGGGGTGTGTGTTAATCAGTTCTCTTGATTTTTACGATTGAATGCCAGATGCAGGACAACTGGTTACCCTAGGTGCACATGTTGGCTGGTTAGCTTGGAGCCCATATCAAGGCAAAGAGGAGCACGAGAGCTTAGTAGAGGCCCCACCAGATGGCGCTGTTGGCTGGGAGGAGCTGGTGGGGCAGCTGTAGAAAATGAATGAGCTTTCATCAAAACTGATCTCTTGGCCCCCAGGGTCCCTTCTAGAAAGCCAGAAAGGGGCATCAGGGGCAGCCAGGGTAGCTGATCAGCTACCTTGGGTTGCTGTAGCAGAGGCAGCCTCCTGACCAAAGGCACTGGTAAAGAGTACAATGATACATGGGTGTGCGTCATTTCCTCAAGGGAAGTCTCAGCTGTCGCTGGCTGGCTCACTTGGCTGGGGGAGCGGGCGTGGGAGGGGAGTTTAAACCCAGGCAGAGGCTGGGGGGAGCCCCCCGCATCTGAAACGAGGACCAGGATTTAAAGCAGGATAATAATAAATACCCTTTCAAGAATTGGGAGCAATTCTTAAATATGAATAAAAATGTAGGGGGCGGGGCTGGGAAGGTGGCTCAGTGGTAGAGCGCTTGCCTTGCATGCATGAGGCCCTGGGTTTGATACCTCAGCACCACATATACAGAAAAAGCCAGAAGTAGTACTGTGGCTCAAGTGGTCTGGGACAGTGCCCAGGCCCAGAGTTCAGTCCCCATGACCAAAAAACAAGGAGGAGGAGAAGGGGAGGGGAGGAGGAGGAGGAGGAGGAAAAAGAATGTATTCCTTATTACAAAACAAAAAAGCCTTCAAAGGAAAATGTTGCATCTGAGGTACCAACTTCGTTGTTAGGAAAACGTGGGTGGGACTCTTTACTGTTGAAGATGCAAATTTGGGTTGACTTGTCACAAATCATTTATTTGTAAAAGAAGAGTGTCTGATACCCCTCACAGCTCTGGAGGGCACTTCAGAGCTCGTGCTGGCTGCTGAGAAAGAGGCTGGTGGCGTGGAGGAGGAGGTGAGGGGCGCTTCCCACATCTAATGACAGGGTTCATTTTTTTTGGTAACAGGGCTTGAGCTCTGAGTCTTATGCTCATTCAGCTTTTGTGATCATAGCTAGCACTCTACCACTTGAGCCAATGCCTCTAGTCCAGCATCTGCTGGTCATTTCGAATATAAAACTCTCAGACTTTTCTTCCTGAGCTGACTTTGAACTTTGATCTTTAGATCTCCACCTCCTGAGAAGCTAGAATTACAGACACCCCCATTAAGGGTTCTATTGTCTTTATTCTGGCTTTGTTGTGACCTAAATCTGCCAGCTTTGCTGCTTAGAGACTTGCTGTGGTCCACTTGTTGTGTACCCCTCTGTGGAACCCAGTCCACGGCTGGCATAAATAGCTGTCCCACGAAGGTTTCCAGAATCTCACTGCACTGGTCCTGCAGCGCTGTCCAGGGACACCTTATGACAAGCACCCACAGTTGTAATAACAGAAGCGTTCCCTCCTCCCGGATCCACCTTATCCGCCATTGATCCCAGGGCTGACTCTGTTGATTCATTCACTCAGAGCCCCACAACCATCTGCGACCATTTCTGTCCATTCACACTGAGGAGAACATGGGTACACATAGCAGAGACCCTGCTTGGAGGTGCCAAGATAGATGAGTCTTAGCTAAGATTGGTGGCTCACTCCTGTAATCCTAGCTGCTCAGGAGGCTATTTAAGGACTGCGGTTTGGAGCCAGCCAGGACAGGAAAGTGCATGAGATCCTAGCAGAAAACCAGCAACAAAGGTGTGGCTCAAGTGGTAGAACACTACACTTGAGGGGGGAAAAAAAGCGAAGGGATAGTATTCAGGCCCTGAATTCAAGCCTCAGAACTGGCACCAAAAAGGAGAAGAAAGAGGAGGAGGAGGAAGAGGATAAGGGAGATGAGTCTTTAGGTCTGCTTCTGAGAGAGCAAAGCTGAGAGGAATTAGTTACAATATCCACTGGTGTGGGTCTTCAGGTACCCACTCCTTTCCTGGCCACCGTCTTCTGCATTTATTTGGGTGCCCAGCCTTTCCCACGCAGCCCTTGTATGGTCATAGTCTTCCTCAACTTTGGGCATAGCCTTTGATGAATGGATGTCTATCAGCAGCCCATCCACCTGGCCGTAAGGATCAGCCATGGACTACACCCAATCGTGGTCAATCTGACCAGAAGGGACTTTCACTGGGCCCCTAGAAAGGCGCAGTTTGTTTGCTTGTTGGAGACAATGTCACTTGTGTAGCCCAGCCTAGTGTCCAACTTGCTCCATCACCCATGCTGGCCTTCAACTCACAATCCTCCAACCTCAGCTTCCCAAGTTCTGGAATTACGAGTGCATATCAGCTCTAGGAAAATGCATTCTTGATTATCTATAAACGCAAGGCCTAGTGGAGTCTTCCGGGCAATGTGGACCAGGATTGGGGGCACTTTTGACTGCGTGCTGTGTTGAGCAGGCCAGGCTGAAGAGGAAGCAGGAGGGGAGAATTCACAGCAGGGCCCTCCTGGACTTTGACTGGACCTTCAACCCCCTCCTGTACTCTGAGATGACACTTGGAGGCTGGGTGTTCTTTGAGCTCCAGCAGAGAGCAAGCTGGGTGATCTCACTGGGCTGAAGGATCAGTACAGAAACAGCTGGATCTAGGGAAAAGAGGGCCAAGTACCTGGTTGATGGCCCTGCCAAAGACCATCATCAGCCTTACACCCCTGGCCGAAAAGCAGTGGGAAGGCCGGGGGGGGGGGGGAAGGCCACAGGTGAATAGCCTTGATACAGACAGAGGTCTGGTGAAGAAAGGGGTGCTGCCCAAGGTCCTTGCCCCCTCCAGCTTCTGCTGAGGGCCCCTTAATTCAATTCCATCTGCCCCATAAGTGCAGAGTAGCATCCACTTAGAGAAATCAGAGCAGCTGCCACTTTGACGCAGGAAAAGATGTGTGGGGGTGGGGGGAGGAGGTAGGTAATTATGCAGGAAAAATCATGTTCTTGATATTCTTCTGGCAATATTCGGGGAGCAGTGGGAGGGAGGTGGCTCTCAAAGGTGTATAGAGCCGGGGGCCAGTGGCTCACGCCTGTCACCCTAGCTACTCAGGAGGCTGCGATCTAAATTCAAAGATTGTGATTCAAAGCCAGCCCCGGCAGGAAAGTCTGTGAGACTCTTATCTCCAATTAAACCACACACACAAAAGCCAGAAATGGCTGGGCGCCCAAGGCACATGCCTGTAATCCTAGCTACTCAGGAGGCTGAGATCTGGGGATCACAGTTCAAAGCCAGCCCGGGCAGGAAAAGTCTGTGAGACTCTTATCTCCAATTAAACCACACACACAAAAGCCAGAAATGGCTGGGCACCCATGGCTTATGCCTGTAATCCTAGCTACTCAGGAGGCTGAGATCTGGGGATCACAGTTCAAAGCCAGCCCAGGCAGGAAAAGTCCGTGAGATTCTTATCTCCAGTAAACCACCAGAAAACTGGAAGTGGTGCTATAGCTCAAGTGGTAGAGCATTAGCCTTGAGCTGAAGACCTGAGGGACAGCACCCAGGCCAAGAGCTAAAGCCTCCGGACTGGGGGGGGTGGGGGGAGGGACGGGGGGAGAGGAAGGTACACTGCTCTTAAAAGGTACACTGCATCTAGAACTCCATGGAACACCCCTGGCAGAACTGTTTAATGGGAGACTTCATGGGGTAACCAAAGGGATTGTTGGGAATGGGAATGGGAATGTGTGAGCACTCGCTCTTTCAAACCCCCACAGCCTATGTGGCTGGGAGCCACTGGTACTTCACATCTGGCTCAAGCTTATATCTAGTAGCAGAGGGGGGGGGAGAGGGGGCGGGGTAGGCTAATGTGTCAGAGAGAGACAGAGACACATAGAGGCAGCGTGCTGTGAGCTCTACATACCATTGCTTTGCTTTCTTCAAGATCTTTTCTGCTGATTCCACATACCCCATGTGCTACCGTGGCAAAGAGACACCTCCAACTCTGAGAAACAAGCTCTGAGTTTGTGAACATTCGATGCAGGCGATTATCCAGCTGTGAGTAATCCGAGCATTTCTTAGGGCTTTTTGTTCTGCATAATTATAAATATTTGAGGATATTAAGCTCCAAGGCTTACACATGGAGGATATTATTTGAGCAATGGTTAGCTGCAGAGTTGGAAATGCAAACATCTTTTCATTCTTCCCTCCTGGTACACTTTAGAATACTTCATAAGATTCCAAAGAAAAAGTTTCAGTTGAGACAAAAACAAAACAAAATAACCTGGAAGCAAAATCAGTTGCTAATATTTCTAAATAGCTTTAAGAAAAAGAAAGAAAAAAGAAGACTGTGACTACTTTAGTTAATGGTGGTAGGTTTGTGATGCATTTTTCTCTAAGGGTGAGGAAAGTAATTACCACCAAACAACCTACTTGAGCCTTCTTGTGATAAAATAGTCCCTCTAATGGCGTCCCCCATACCAAGCAGCGGATGTGTACACAATGCAATGCTCAGGTGTGGGCGTCCTTGGTGAGCAGGGAGATCATGACTTGCTCTAAGCATGTGACATGGTGCATGGGGTTCCCAACAAGAGATGAGGATCTTTCCAGAAGAGGCTGGTGTCTGGGGTACCATGGAGGGCTCTGTCTGGCTAGGACCTCTCCATCTTTCCACTCAAGGGTCACCTTTCCTGTCTTTCTAGTTCCTGGTATGTCTGTCATTCCCTGTTTGCTATCCTCGTCCTAGAAAAAAACAAGGAACATGTGGCATAAACATGCCCTCAGCCTTTCCTTCTGTTTCCTACTTCAAGGATGTCTCCTGCTAGCCGCAGCCTACTCATATCCCTCGCAAGTTCCTAGAGACCTTTGCTTTTGGTGTCTTTTATTTTTTGGGCCAGGACTGGGGCTTGAACCCAGGACCTGAGTACTGTCTGTTAGCATTTTGGCTTAAAGCTAGTGTTCTACCACTTGAACCATAGCTCCACTTCTGGTTAATTGGAAAGAAGTCTCATGGATTTTCTTGCCTGGGTTGGCTTTGATCTGCGAGCCTCAGATCTCAGCCTCCCGAGTAGGTGTGAGCCCCCAGCAGCCAGCCATGTTCTTGGTCTTGGGACCCTCTTTACACACAGCACTGGGGGTGCCTACATGCTGCTCCCCCACCACATCCTTTATTCTGGGCTTTTGCTTATCGTCTCTCCTGTCAGACCTGCCTTCACCTTTGTAGCTTGGATGAGGTAAATTCTCCATCTCCCCACCTTTTGCCCGCTTCTCCATTCCTGTCACATGCAGACCTGACCCTGGATGGTGTTAGTCACTAGTGACCCCACCACCACACCAGTCACCCTGTGTCCCTCACCCTATCATCCCACACAACACCTAGGCAGGTTGTTCTGTTCCTTCATATCCAGCTGGGACCCTGAACACCCTCACCAGCCTCTGAACACCATCTCTCCATCCCTCAGCCCAAGGCCTTGACACCAAAGACCTTTGCCTCCCCACTAGAACACACACACACACACACACACACACACACACACACACACACACACACACACACACACACACACACACACACACACACACACACACACACACTGCAATTCCTGGGCTCCCCATGAAGAGTTAATGAGCAAAATCAGAACTTTGTTTCCCACCCCATCCCCTTGCCTCCACAGAGCTGAGTGGCTGGCAGGGGCCATCTTCTCCTCTCGAGACTGGGGAGATAGATGGCTGCCTTGTGCTGAGTACCTCTTTCAGGCAGTGAAAGTTTACAAAGAATTCAATATCCTTTTGGAAATCCAAAGTCTCCTATAAAGGTAGGATGAAGCAGAGATCCAGGGGGAGGGTGTGCTCCCCACACAATTCATCCAGCTCTGAGACCCTTCACCCCTTGGGTAGGGGGCAGGGAGAAGATCTGGTAACCAAGGGACAAATCCAAGGGGCCCAGGTGATTTCAGAGGCTGCTCTGTCCCCACAGTGCGGGTCTTGAGCGCCCCCTAGAGGCTTGCAGGCCACGGACAGATAATACGGACTGGGAAAGCGCTGGCTTGAGAAGTGCCGGTCAACTAGAAAAATGCCCTTCGTAAAAAACGGACAGCCACAGGAACAGAAGCATTTGGCACAGAGCACAAACACAAGTGCCCAACAAAACATCAAGCAGCAGACATTTGCCTTGCAGGGAGTTTATTTTAATCTCTTAATTTAGAAAAAAATCTTAATTTAGAACTACTAGGGAGAGCAGATGGTTCCATACTACAGACAATAACGGGAGGTGTAGAGAGGGCAAGAGACTTGCTCAAGGCCACACAGTGGCAGAGCCAGTGTCTGACCTGGTAACTGGGCGTCAGAGTCTATGACCTTAGTCAATACATGAGACTGATCCTCAACATACAGTGTAAATTAAAACAATTAATTCTGTAATCCTAGGAGGCTGAGATCCGAGGATTGCAGTTCAAAGCCAGCCCAGGCAGAAAAATTTGTGAAACTTATCTCTATTTAACCACTAGAAATCCGAAAGTGGTGCTGTGGTTCAAGTGATAGAGCACTAGCCTTGAACAAAAAGGGCTCAAGGACAGTGCCCAGGCCCCAAGTTCAAGCCCCACAACTGACCCCTCCCCCTGCAAAAAAAAATGGTTCTAAAAACTAAGGTAAGCTGGGCACCAGTGGGTTGCACCTGTAAACCTAGCTACTCAGGAAGCTGAGATCTGAGGATGATGGTTCAAAGCCAGCCAGGACAGGAAAGTCAGGAAAGTCTAAACCACCAGAAAACTGGAAGTGGTACTGTGTCTCAAGTGGAAAAGCGCTAGCCTTGAGCTAAAGAACTGAGGGACAGCACCCAGGCCCAGAGTTCAAGCCTCATGACCAACAAACAAACAAACAAACAAAGGTAGTCCTAAATACTTGTTCAGGACTGAATACTAATTCTGCACCCACCCATAGGCCCAGCAGGATCCTGTGTGCCCTAAAGTTGTCCCTGGGTTTAGAGACATGCCATCTTCCTAGCTCTTGAAGCTACCCAGAATTTGACAGGAGCTGCCCCCTCTGTTATCTGCCAGTTGGCCCCAGCTAGGACAGGCAGATCTAAGCTCCTCCAGAGGGAGAAGCAAGGTCAAAACAAGGTCAGAAGGAGGTGGCCTGATCCCTTCCCAGTGCTTGCCAGTCTTCTTGCTGTGGTCAGAGGCGTTCTCTTCAATATGCCTCTGTTGATTCTGTATCCAGATGGGCTCCCCCTGAGACCTGCTGAGGCGGGGCCAGACCCCAAACTGGGCAGAAGCTGGAAAAGAAGGCAGCTAAGAGTGAGAGGCAGCTGGGGCCAGCAGGTCATTCCTCCATCTCCATCACTGTCCCAGACTCATGAAGCAGGGTTGGTTCCTTTGCACTTCCTCGTTTTTCCCTGACAAGCCACTGTTCCTTCGTTCCCCTTCCTTGTCTCCAGCTTGTGTAGGTTAACACATCCCTGCTGAACCTCCTGCTGAGCTGACTATTTCCTGACCTCTGTTCCTTCCTGCTCCAGCTGCTGGCCGCCTGCTTCCTGGAGGTCTTCATTCATGTTCCCAAGCTGGCTCTGCTCCTGTTTTTATTGCCATCCTCTATCTCTGGATTGTCTGCCTTGCATTCTTGGGTATTAGATCCCTTGTGTTCTGAGTATGGAGGCCACAAAAGGGTGGGCATTAGTCTGGCTGGCACCAGGCCACCTGTTTTGAGGGTGTTATGGGTGATGTAGTGATACCTAGTCCTGGATTTTTTCCTATTTTCTATTGGTGTGTGCTTGGGGCGGGGGGTTGTCTTGGTTTTGTTTTTGTGCTAGCACTGAGGCTTGAACTCAGACTCATGCTGTCAATCAGCTTTTTCACTCATGGCTGATGCCACATATCACTTCAGCTTTTTGCTGGCTAACTGGAGATAAGAGTATCTGGGATTTGTCTGGCAAAGATGACTGAACCTCCAGCCTTTGAGCTCAGGCTCTTAAGTAGCTGGGATTTGGGCATGTGCTACCATTGTCTGGCTTACGCTTGAATTTTATTTGCTGATCTCTGTTATTATTGTCTAGGGATCTTTTGGGCCCTTAGACTTTTCTTAGGTTACCCAGCTTGGTGCCTTCTGGAATCTTCTATTCAGAAGCCTGACCAATCATTCATAATTAAACAATAAGTCATTTCCTCCACCCCCTTTAGTCTCACCTTTCAAGAAAAAAAAATGGGAAGCCATATTTAATGAACACCATCCATTAGATTAGATCAACAGTCTCTGAATATTACACCCCCCCCACCTTCCCCAGAAACAGTATCTCTTCTGCCCTCATGGAAGAGCATGTGGTCAAGAGGAAATTAAATAAAGACCTTTAATCTGCCTGCAGTAATATTTGAATCATTTAATTTAGGAGCTGACAACCACAAATTACTTTATTTTTCAGGCCAATTTTAGCTAACTAGGGGAGCTGGCCCTGTCCAACGGAGACTTTAAATGCCTGATTGCGGCAGGTTGGAGAGAGAGGTTTTTCTGTAGTCTTTCAAATATAATCAAAGTCAAGTTCCCCATGCTGTGTGCTTTCCTCTGTGGTTCTTGGGCAGGCTTCCCTTTCCAGCTCTCTGTGGCTGAGCCTTGGGGGTGAAAAGAGCCAGGAGACCAGGCAGGGAGCTGTTACCTCTGCAGCCTATGTTTTTCGTTCTGGCCCTGAGTTCTCATGGCCATGAAATCCAATCAAATCAAATTAGATGCCAGATATAGAGTCTTAAAGAGCTCAGCCTTGGTTGCTACAGAGTCTCAGTACCTTCTGGAATTCTTTCACTGGAAACAATGGAAGAAAAGCTTCTGACTCCAAGTAATCCTTGCTAGACACCCTGCTGGTAGCCTCTGCCACAGTCACATGCAGGGTAACATGCAGGGCCTAGGAATGTGGCTTAGTGATAGAGTGCTTGCCTCGCATGCATGAGGCTCTGGGTTCAAATCCTGGTACTACATAAACAACAACAAAAAAGACAAAATACAAGATCCTGCCTTTAGAACCATTTAGATATCACTGTTTTTGAGTGTCTGAGGAAGAAGAAAGCTCTCTATCCTTACATTAGGAGGACCAGTGACACAGAAGATGATGTTCCAGCCAGACACAGAAACATGGCTGTGTCATGTATCCCAAGCAGGCATCTACCACCACCCACGTGGGCTGCCCTGCTGGATATTTCATCCTTTTAAAGAGAATAAGTATGAAGCCCCTTTTCCCATGTCTCTAAAGGGGTGCTGGAAATGCCAGGTCTGGAGGTAAAATGAAAATTATATTCCAGGAAAACAAAGCAAATGCTAGAGTGGGAAGTTAAGGCAGATGGTAAAAAGGGAAGGCCCTGAAGGCCAAATCACCCAGAGGAGAAACACAGCATCCAAAGGTATCCCAGAATCCCTGTCCCTGGGAGGAGGGTTCTGGGTTCTGTTCTTAGAATGGCCCAGGAGGAGACAGACAGACTGAGGGCGGAGGCCAAGCCCTTAGGAACATCCACACCCAGCAAGCCTGCCTCAGATTATTAAATGGCAGTGGATAAATTTAACTAAATGTGAGTAATGGGGACACAGAGGGGAAATGAAGGGAAACAGAATCTTTTAGCCACCTAAGGAAATAAGAAGAAAATGATTGTGCAATGAAAATGTCAAACTTCTGTGCCTGAGGAGATGTAATTGGTCATTGGAGTTGCTGAGAGGAATGGGGGTTATAGGTCCTGTGGTAATGTCAAACTAATTTTATTTCACTTTACTAATGTATAGCCAAGTATCTCTGGCACAGTTTCAGAGGATCAAACTGAGAGTCAGATAATGCCGGACTTGTTTGCTGGGATGCCTCTTTGTTGTGTCATCAAGAGAAGTTGTGCTTATATTCATCCATCATCCATCCATTTGGGAAATTAAAGTTAAAGCCTAAGGATTAAGAAAGAAAAAACAATAGCTGCCAGCCACTGGTGGCTCGCACCTACAATCCTAGCTACTCAGGAGGCTGAGATCTGAGAATCACCATTCAAAGCCAGCCAGGGCAGGAAAGTCCGTAGGATGCTTATCTCAAATTAACCACTGGAAAACCGGAAGTGGCACAGTGGCTCAAGTGGTAGAGTGCTTGCTTTGAGCTAAAGAGCTCAGGGACAGCACCCAGGCCCTGAGTTCAAACCCCACGACCTACCAAATTAAAAAAAAAAAAAAGAATCAAATGGTTATTTGGAAGTCCGTCAGAGCAAAGGGTGTTTAAGTCCATCAAACACATCAAATGTTTGTGTTAGGGATATTGGGCCTTGAGAGTGAGAGAGCTGTGGCCCCAGCTGGAGAAGCCAGAATAGCTGGAAAGGGGGAGGGGGAGCCTGAGGCCAGGGCTCAGGTAAATGACAAGAAATAAGAGCCTGGTAACTCAAACCACCTCTCTGGACAGAGCAATGACCCCCAGGCCATCTCAGGAAAAGGATGAAGCTGTAGGTTTCCTAGATGTCCACTAGGGGGCAACAGAGCCCATACTCACCATGGTTACCAAAGAGCAATGCTTCATCACCTTCAAACTAGCAGAGTATGGGCTGGGAAGGTGGCTCAGTGGTAGAGCACTTGCCTTGCATGTCTGAGGCCCTGGGATCCATTCATCAGCACCACATAAGCAAAAAGAAAAAAGCCGGAAGTGGCACTGTGGCTCAAGTGGTAGAGCGCTAGCCTTGAGCTGAAGAGCTGAGGGACAGCGCCCA
>NW_012267234.1:8242999-8247214 GCF_000151885.1 Dipodomys ordii
GAGGGGAGGGAGGGAGGGAGAAAAGAAAGGTAGAAACTGAACGTTCGAGCAGCTGCTGCTTGGCCAGGACTTTAGAGCTGCAGTGGTTCCTAGTGGCCAGCAGGTGGCGACGGAGCCCAGAAGTCTGGATCTGGACGCCTGGAGGATGCAGACAAAGCAGGTGTTGGGCTGACTGGAGGAAGAGGAGCGCGGCGCGTGGACCCGGGTGGGTGCGGGGTGCACCCTCCGTGCGTCCTCAGACCTCGCAGGAGACAAGGAAGGCATTTGATGTTAGCGACGGGTCCCTTTGGCCCTCAATCTGGGACCAGGTCGTCTGAGTCCTGCACCCCTCTTCCCCGAAGCAGAGCGGGCAGGACAGCCTCTTGTCCAGCCCCGAGGTGGGTGTGTGTGTGACGCTTTTTAGGGTACCGGTCGGGTGTCTGCGGGCTGCCGCCGGTGTCAGGACTGAACATACAAGTGTGGTTGGGGTGGATGGGGCCGGGGGTGAAAGGAGGGCAGATTGGGGGCGTGGTCTTTTCAGCTTCAGAACTCGAGTCTGGTGCAGACTCCCGAGCCGTTGTCATAGAAACAGCGCCGAGCGCGCGCAGCTTCTGATTGGCTGAGAGGCTCCTTGACGCCCCGCCCTGCCCCGCCCCTCTGGCGCGCGGGGAAGTCTCGGCTCTCCACCGCCGGCGAGCACCATGCACCCGGCTGGCGGCTCGAGACAAACCCCCAGGACTTGCAGGGCTGACCTCGATCCCTACCCCCAGCGGCAGATCGCTGCTCTGGGACTCCCCGCGGGCCATCCGTCCCCCTCCACACCGACACCCCCATTCCTCCGGGGCCGGACTCCTTCTGCCCTCCCCTCTTCCCCCCCCCCCGTAAGGCCTCCGTAAGAGCGACCACCCCCATGCCTGGCGCACCGGGGACGCGGGCGTGCTGGTTTGGGTAGCTGTGGGTAGTTCTGCCTCCAGGGCAGCATTTCAGATCTGGGTCAAGCCCTCCTGAGCGCCTGCCCCAGCACTGGCAATCTGTCTTGTGTGTGCACATATCCGAGCCAACCACCAAAGCGCTGGGAATGAGGGACACGGTTAAATTAAGAATCTTAAAAGGAGGAACTGGCCCAGATGGATCTCTAATCTTACAGATCCTGAAAAAGCAAAGAACTTTTTTTTTCTGGCTGTGGTCTCAGGGAAATGATGTCAAAGAGTTACAATGTTGCTGAGGGAGGAAGGCATCATCAGCTAAGGAATGACCTCCAAAAGCTGGAAAGAGTGAAGAAATAGATTTTCCATAGAACCACCAGAAAGAACTAGAGCACTACCAACATCTTGGTATTAGCCCAACATTGAATATTGCTGAGTGACTCCAGCTGCTCTGCAGGTGGAGATAGAAAGATGGTATTCTGAGTGAAACCTGGGCAAAAGCACAAAATCCTATCTGAAAATCAGACTAAAAGCAAAAGGACCCAGGCCTGGCTCAAATGGTAGAACACCTGCCTAGCAAGTTTGATGCCTTGAGTGAAATCCCAAGTATTGCTGCCCACCCTGAAAAAGGAGGTAGCTGTAGGGAGGTGAAAAATAATGAATCTGAAATGTTACCGTCCAAATTGCTTATTCTCTGAAATGTACATATACTTGTACTGAAAACGCTAAGAATCAGTCTAGCTGTACTAAATATCTTCTGCAGTGTGTGTGTGTGTGTGTGTGTGTGTGTGCGCGCGCGCACCTGCCACTTATTGTTGGTTATGAGGAATATTTGTATGGCTTTAGTTTTATTGTTTATGCTTTTTTTTGCCCTGAAGCGAAATCCACATAATCCAAAATTTTACTTATACAACTAGAATGCAATAATTATAATAGTAACAAATGTGGGCAAAGATGTGAAGAAACTGGAATTTTCCTACACTGTTGGTAAAAATGGAAAATGATAGAAAGCAGATTTGGAGCTCCCTAAAATGCTCGAAGCATTTTCAATGTTTCAGTATTTTCAAGCAGATTGGCCTCAGATTGGCCTCATGTAGCAAATGATCAGGTGAAAGCTGGCTTTCAGTTCTCCATTTTGTTTTGCTTTTAGCCTCTGTGGATTCCTTACTAACTTTCCAGCTCATTAATGCATTTGAAAAGATTTGTTAAGACGATTTCATCCAGCAATAACAGTGCTGAGCCACACTGCCAGAAACTGAAGTGTTATTTGTGTGATCGAGGAAACCCATGGATATCTGACTCGGGAATTCTAGCTCTGCTTCCACCTCTTCCAATTTCCTTAGCTCCTTTCACGGGCAGTTAATTCCTCAGACTCTTACTGTTGGGGACCATACCACTTCCCCTGCCCAATCTCTGGGGCATACATCCCAATTATTTCTAGTGCATTCACTTACTATGCAAACAACAGTTCAGCTTCCTTCCTTAGACTCAGAGTTGTCCTCTAATTCCCATTTCCCTGGCTCCAGGGAGACATTGGCTTTGGCAATATAAACACCTCAATCTCTCCTGGACACTCCCAGTGTTTGAGTGTTTCTCTTTCTCACATACATCTTGGGCATAGGGGGAGGAACACTGTGCTCCACCTATGTGAAGGCTTACTGTCCTGAGGAATTCTTCCTATGCTTTCCCACCTCAGTCTTCTCACATAGCCTAGGCAAGAGGGGTATCAATGAGAGAACGGCTAATGGAAGCAGGGTAAATTCAGCATCCAGCCTCCTTTTGCACGACTTGAGGTGTCTAGCTGCAGACATTCAGAGCCTCATACTCTTGCTGCTGGTGCTCTACCACCTGAGCCATGCCTCCGGCACAGCCTTTTGCTCACTATTTTGGAGACAAAAGAGTACTGTAGGCTGGCTTCAAACTATGGTCCTCAGATCTCAGCCTCCAGAGTAGCTAGGATTACAAATCATGAACCACACAGGTGCCTGGCTCAGTCACAAGCTTTTGACAACTACTTAGCATATGGACAGTGGTACTGCAGAGGCAGAGTAAGAATATAAATAATAATGCTTTGGGAGAAGCAGTACGGGAGGAGCTTCATTGTGAATGCTACTGCAGGAACCCTAGTAGGGAAATGGTCCCGCCCACCTAGTCTCCCCTCTTCTCTGGCAACTGTGGGGAGAATTAACACATGATGGACATGGAAAAGCGCTGAAGAAGCTGTTTAGACAAGACTCCTGTTTACACACACACACACACACACACACACACACACACACAGAATTGCACTAAGTATCAACTGTACACAATATAACAAAGAAACTCCCTCCCACCCTCCCTGTCACTCACTGGCCGTAAGTCAGGCCATCTCAAATGCACTCACACAAGAGCATGCTCAGCAAGAGGAAAGCTGTCCTGTGGGGTTGGCACAGTCTGTCAAGGGAGAGCAAAGCTATCACTGCTCCAGCATTAGTTGAACATCCCTAGACAAAAAAAAAAAAAAGATGGTACTTGCTAATTGCACAGCAATATACAAGCTCCAAGCTCTATGCCCCAAGAATAGGCCTAGTCAATCACAATGTTCTTACACAAACAAGCACTTGATCAGGCTTTGAAGTGGAATTCGGGGATTCAAAAAAGGGGAGAAAATAGCCCCAGGCATAAAAATCTGTGCCTACTTCCATAAACCAAGTTTTAAGTTATTTCCTGAGACAAAAATTAAAATGAATCTATAGATCCACTCATCTGCATCTTTAAAACCTGTCCAAGGCTTTTGCATACACAAAACCAATGAAGGAATGAGAATCCATAGATGGCCATACATGGCTTCTCAGGACTGGATGCTGGATGGATTGAGTATTCTAGAAATAGTACCTAGCCGGGCACCGGTAGCTCACACCTGTAATCCTAGCTACTTAGGAGGCTGAGTTCTGAGGATCATGGTTCAAAGTCAGCCAGGGCAGGAAAGGCCATGAGACTCTTATCTCCAATAAACCACTCAGAAAACCAGAAGTGGCGCTGTGGCTCAAGTGGTAGAGTGCTTGCCTTGAGGTAAAGAGCTGAAGGACAGTGCCCAGGCCCAGAGTTCAAGCCTCACAACCGACAGCAAAAAAAAAAAAAAGAGAGAAAGAAAGGAAAAAAGAAAGAGAGAGAAAGAGAAGGAAAGAAAAGGAAAGGAAGGAAGGAAAAGAAATGGAAGCTTTTAAGAATTTGGGTGCCAAACCAACCCAGATGCCCCTCAGTAGATGAATGGATCAAGAAAATGTGGTATATATACACAATGGAATTCTATGCCTCCATCAGAAAGAAT
>NW_012267234.1:8248219-8276862 GCF_000151885.1 Dipodomys ordii
TTTTTTTTTTTTTTTTGCTGGTTGTGGGGCCTGAACTCTGGGCCTAGGCGCTGTCCCTCAGCTCTTAGCTCAAGGCTAGCGCTCTTCCACTTGAGTCACACCATCATTTCTGGCTTTTTCTGCTTATGTGGTGCTAAGGAATCGAACCCAGGGCCTCATGCAGGCAAGGCAAGCACTCTACCACTGAGCCACCTTCCCAGCCCCTAGAATTCTTTTCTTTTTCTCTTCTTTCGGGTCCAGCAGTTGTCTTCTTAAATAGCAGTTGTTACTGCTTTACAAAGACCTCACCAAAGCACTTAAATTTGTATGTCTGAATTAGTCATCCAGGACGTTATATTGCTATTTCCAGAGTGTTATGTTCAGTGGGAGGAAATTCTAACTTTTTAGGGATGTTCAACTAATGCTGGAGCGTGATAGCTTTGCTCTCCCTCCACAGCAGCCTTCCTCTTGTTAAGGATGCTCTTGTGTGTGTGCATTTAAGATGGTCTGACTTACTGCCAGTGAGTGACAGGAGGGTGGGAGGGAGTATCTTTGTTAAACTGGGTATAGTTGGTACTTAGTGTGATTCTGTGTGTATGTGTGCCCGCGTGCACACACGCGCATGTGTGTATAAATAGCAGTCTTACTAAAGTAATGTCATGTCAAATATTCTTAGTTGCAGTCACTTTTCTGCCTTGTGAATATGTGATGCTTGGAGGTTATGTCTACTCAGGCATGGTACTTCATGCCTGTAATCCCAGTACTCAGGAGATTGAGGGAGAAAGACTGTGAGTCTTAGGTGAGATTGAGCTACGTAAGCAACACCTTGTCTCAAAAAAATGCTAAAAATCGTTTTAAAATCTCCAGTCTAACCGGGTGCCAGTGGCTCATGCCTGTAATCTTAGCCACTCAGGAGGCTGAGAACTAAGGATCACAGTTCGAAGCCAACCTGGGCAGGAAAGGCCATGAGACTCTTATCTCTAATTAACCACAAAAAGGCTGTAACGGAGCTGTGGCCCAAGTGGTAGATGGCTAGCCCTGAACAACAACAACAACAACAAATCTCAAGGACAGCAAGCAGATCCTGAGTCTAAGCACTAAGATCAGTACCAGATTCTTAGATCTCAGCCTCCTGAATAGCTAGGATTAGAGGTGTAAGCCACCAACGCCTAGCATTTTTCCTCTTAGTTATTAAATATTTCATGGAGTTTGTGTAGTCTGGGGAGTCATAGTGCGTCCAAACCTTTGATAGCCTGTGATTTGTGAACGGATGATAAATTGGAGAACACACAGCTGTACCCCGATGAAGCACTCAGCGACCAATCCACCCTAGCACCCGGCCGTATCGGGTGCTCACTGCATTCTCCACTAGGGGGCGCGGCGCTTCCCGAGGCGGCCTCTGCGAGGCCCTCGCGCGAGGGCCTCTGGGAAATGTAGTGCGCGCGCGCGCGCGTCGCGGCCCAGCGGGAGAGAGCGTGTGTGCAAGAGCGACGCTCCGCGCGCGCAGGCGTACTTCTGACTCTGCCCCACCGCCGCGGCCATTGTCCAGCCCTGTTGCGGCGGAAGCCGGTTTGGGCAGATAGCCCTTCCACAGAAAAGGAGTGAGGAGCACCAAGACGACGGCAGGCACGGAAGGGGGCTGACCCGACGCCCTGGGTGGGCTGTAGGCGGTGATTCCGAGTGCGCGAGTGAGAGTGGCCCATCTCCCCGGTTTGAGGGGTGTCCGCCTGGCCTCACCCATCGTCCAACGGATGGGGCTGGGTGTGGTCCGAGGTGGCTGTGCGGTGGTAGGGAGCCTTTAATTTGGTGGAGGGGTGCGGCAGGCCTGGGCGGGGCCGGCGCTCCTTCCGGCTCTCTGGCGGGAGTAGCTGCGGGCCGGGGGTGGGACCACCGTGCTGGGGGCGGGGCCACCAGGGCCGGGGCGGGGCCACCAGGGCCGGGGGCGGGGCCACCAGGCTAGTAGCCAGGCTGGCAGCCGGGCTGGGTGGGGCCGGCGGTGCGGCCGGCGGTGCAGACGGTTGACTGCGCGGCTCTTCTCTCTCCGCGGCCTAGGTTTAGAGCTCCAGCGACGCAGAGATGGCCCCGAGGCCTCCGACAGCCGCGTCGAAGGTGAGCCGTGCGTTCCTAACCGCCCGGAGCATTCCGTCCACTGAGGTCCTCGTTTTGGGGACCGTCATCGTTCACCTACAGACCCCCAATCTTGGTTCTATTGCCCCCCTCCTAGCCTCCATGCAAACCCCCAGGGTCCTGAGCTAGACAGAGCTGGAATCCTTAACGCGGGTGGCACTGTGGGGAGCCAAGATGGGGGTCCAGGACACTGTGATCTTGGGAGAGGAATTAAGGTCGAGTGCGTTGGGGGATGCCTTAACGACTCTGCTAGTGCTTTGAACTCTTGTCAGAAAGGAATGGAGAAGGGCGGGTGAGGAGCAAAAACCTTAGAGGAACTGACGGTCGGTGAGGACAGGGGATCCGAGTTTCTGGTCAGGAGCCGTAGAGAGACTATAAGAGGTGAAAGAGCCAGCTCAGAATATGCCTAGAAAGTTTGGCAATGGGCTTTCTTGGGCTAGACCTCAAGCAGTTACAAGAACTTGCCTGAGCTTTACCTGTCTTCTGCTTTCACAAAGGTGTACGTGGCTGATTGATGAACCCATTTATATTTGTAGTTGGTGATAAGTGAAATTCTTTATGGCGTGCTGAGGTTTGGACTCAGAGCCTTGTGCTTGCTAGGTAGGCATTCTGTACTTAAGCCATGCCCCCAGCTCTCTGTTTTAGTTATTTTTCCAAATATAGTCCTGCTTTTTTCTCAGACTGTCATCTTCCTACTTATAGTCTCACTGGTCGTTGGAGGACAGGTGTGTACCACCAGGCACACTTATTGATTGAAATGTGTTAATGTATTCTAGTTGACTTTTTGCGTGAGCTGGCCCTGAATCTTGATCCTCCCAATTTCTGCCTCCCAAATAGTTGGGATAACAGGTGGGAGCCATCACACCTGGCCAGTGTTAGGGAAAAAGACGACAACAGCCCAGATCAACTTGAATTAAAGTAGAAGGAGATACCAGGGTTACCTGTGGAGAATCAGGAAACATGTGGTAGCTGGAAAGTTCTGGGAGTTTCGGGACTTGCCTTGAGAGTTTGTGGCAATGGCTTGAAATGCATCAAAATTGTTTCACAAAGGCTTGGTTCCAGGAACCTATTGTGCAGGTTAAAAGTTCAGCCAGGTGTGGCCTGCTTAAAGGAACTCAGGTGCCTTTTACCTGCAGGGTGGGGGTGGGAGAGTGGGTTTTCACATTTAGATTAAGATTTTTCTGGCTGGAGAATTTGTGAGTTGGGTGGGGGAAAGTCAGTGGGAAAAGCCTTGGGAGCAACACTGACTTGTGAGAACAAAGCAGACTCCCCTCAGCCAGCATTTGGGGTTTTAAACCCACAATGTCTTTAGAATTAAAGATCCATTACAGATTGTAGTTGTTAAGTGTATGAGGCAATAAACACCAGTCTAGATGAAAATACTAGCTGGTAGATTAGTAAACTGTCCTTTAAGAGCAGTTTAGGGTAAAATAAGTGTACACAATTTGTAATGCTGTTATATATATATATATATATTTTTTTTTTTTTTTTCGGTTGTGGGGCTTGAACTCTGGGCCTGGGCGCTGTCCCCCTCAGCTCTGCAGCTCAAGGCGAGCACTCTGCCACTTGAGCTACAGCGCCACTTCCGGTTTTCTGGTGGTTTTATTGGAGATAGGAGTCTCACGGTCTCTCCTGCCCGGGCTGGCTTTGAACCGCAATCCTCAGATCTCAGCCTCCTGAGTAGCTAGGATTACAGGCGTGAGCCACCAGCACCCGGCTGCTGTTATATTTTTTTTACTGCCTGTTATTTTTTTTTTTATGTGAGTGAGCCTTAAAGAATAAGATAAATCAAACATGGCATTCCCTTAATTTGAGGAGTGTCAAAGCAAATCACTGTCATTGTCACCTTTACCTACAAAGTGTTTCCTTCTTGGGCTGTGAAAATTTGCAGGATTTAGCCCAGCATGGGTGGCTGATACCAGTAATCCTAGCTAATCAGAAGGCTGAGATCTGAAGATCTCAGTTTGAAGCCAGCACCAGCAGGAAAATCCATGAGACTCTTTATCTCCAATAAACTGCTCAGAGACACTGTGATTTAAGTGGCAAAGTGATAGCCTTGAGCACAAAGAGGCTTAGGGACAGTGCCCCGGCTCTGAGTATAAGCCCCAGGACCGGACAAAAAAAATAATTTGCATGAGTTAATATCTCATTTGGATGACTGTCTTTTCTGAAGAAAGCTCACTTTTTTTTTTTTTGTCTCCGTCACGGGGCAAGGGGCTTGAACTCTGGGTCTAGGTGTTGCCCTCAGCTCAAGGCCAGTGCTCTACCACTTGAGCCACAGTGCCACTTCAGTTTTTCTGGTGGTTTATTGGAGGTAAGAGTCTCATGGACTTTCCTGCCAGGGCTGGCTTTGAACCTCAATCCTCAGATCTCAGCCTCCTGAGTAGCTAGGATTACAGGTGTGAGCCAGTGCCCGGCTAGGCTGACCTTTTTACTGGTGAAGATACCAGTAGATATGTGTTCTGTACAGTGAACTATAGGGACCACTTCAAATTTTACTTTTAGAGAAATGTTCTCCAGGCTCTCTGGCTTAGTCATTCTCCTGGCTTGGTCTGAAGCTCCTCTTGAGTTAACTCAGGCTGTAGATGGTAACTAAAGATGAAGGACAGAACAGAACACTTGCCCTAGGTGTCTTTTTTTTTTAATATTCAAGCATTTTTTATTTACATTTTTTAAATTATATCTTTAAGTTGTACAAAGAAGTTCGCATCCTACAAAACAGTATGAGTACAAGGTGTCTGACAACATTGTCTCCCATCACTCCTAACCCATCCCTTTTCTCACTTTTTTTTTAAATTGAGATTAGGTGATTACATAAATTTCACATATTTCATAATATTGTGGAATAGTGAGACTTAAAATCACAAACACATTTTAACCTTCACAAGGCAAATTGTCATTATCATGGTCTATACCTAGGTGGGTTTTAAAGTGGAAATTTCCCTTGGGCCGGGCGCTGGTGGCTCACGCCTGTAATCCTAGCTACTCAGAAGGCTGAGATCTGAGGATCACGGTTCAAAGCCAGCCTGGGCAGGAGAGACGTTAGACTCCTATCTCCAATAAACCACCAGAAAACCGGAAGTGGCGCTGTAGCTCAAGTGGTAGAGTGCTCGCCTTGAGCTGAAGAGCTGAGGGACAGCACCCAGGCCCAGAGTTCAAGCCCCACGACCGACAAAAAGAAATTTCCCTTGGTCACTGAGCATAGCCCTGTTGGGTATGCAAAGATAAGTAATTGAGTCGTGACTGTTTACGCGGTGAGGGTAGACAGCCTCAGAAAGAAGTATTGTACAGGGGAGATGGTGTTGCATTGTTGCAGAGTCAAGAGGCTTCTGTGAGTTCAGAGAGGAGACTGACAGTTCCACCTCCGAAAAGGAGTCTGAAAACATCACTCTTTAGTACCAGCAGAAATCTAAGCAGGTGAAAGTGAAGAGAGTAGTGGTAGAGCTGACTTTGTAGGCCCAGGAAGTTGGTAGCAAGATGAGGGCACACAACTATTGCCCTGGGTCAGCAGATGGGGGCTCAGGCCTTGGGTAAAAACTATCTAGAACCTCTGTAACCCATTCATTCATCTATTCATTTATCAGTCATTGAGTACATAAAGGCAATTTGAGGTACTTATAAAAGCTCTACTGTCATGGACTTCATATTCTAGAAACGAGTGAGAGGCCGAAGAATTCAGTAAATAAACAAGAGAATGGTAAAGGGGAGTGGGGGGAGAGACGGGCTGTGATGGGAGTGCAGTTTTGGATAGTGTGGCCACATGTATCATCCTTGCTGACATAATGTCAGCTGAGTAGACTTGAGGGTGGTGAGCTGTTGAGGATGCAGGTGTAGGTGGGAAAGACGGAGCTTGGCAGTGGTATGATATCTGGTAGATTCAAGGAACAAGGAGGCCACTGTAGCTCAGACTGACATTTCGGGGCAGAACACTAGTAGACTTCTTGGTAGATAGAAAGATTGCTGTGCCTGATGAATCAGAGTTTGAAAGTTAGAGCTCCTTGGAAATGTGATTTGATGGGTGGAACTTTCTCCTGAGTGTAGTTACAAGATTCCAGACGTGACACCACCTGAAATAGGAGGGAATGGGAGCAGAGATGGCAGACGTGAATGTTCTACTTAGAATCCTTAACATCCTTGGAAATTTTTTTTTGGGGGGGGTCTGGTCTTGGGGCCTGAACTCTGGGCCTGGGTGCTGTCCCTCAGCTCTTCAGCTCAAGGCTAACGTGCTACCACGATAGTACCACTTCCTGCTTTTTTTCTGCTTATGTGGTGCTGAGGAATCGAACCTAGGGCCTCATGCATGCAAGGCAAGTGCTGTACCACTGAGCCACCTTCCCAGCCCCCTTGGAAATCTTTGTAAATCCTTGATCACCTTTTTGTTGTGCCCAAGCTGCATTTTTAGTTAGGGGGAAAAAAGGTAGTCTATTCTTAAAAGTGAAACCTATGGTAATGTTTGTCTATTTGGGGGTGGCACTGGGATCTGAACTGGAACTTGCTAGGTTGGTGCTTTACCACTTGAGCTATACCTCCAGTCCTGGTTCTTGGTTTTTTTGACAGGGTCTCACTATGTAGCTCAGGCTGGCCTTGAACTCATTTTGGTGTGATGACTAGAAATTTTTCTGGGGGCTGAGGGAAGAAAGCACATTGTGTTCAGAATAGAATGTACAAAGATGAGAAGATGTGAAGGAAAATTCGGTTGTCAGGGCAAAGAATCCATGTGGCAGGAACCTGGAACATTTGAAAAAATTTGAGAGAAGATGACCTGAGGGGCTGGGAGGTTGGCTCAGTGAGAGTGCTTGCCTTGCATGCATGAGGCCCTGGGTTCAATTCCTCAGCACCACATAAATAGAAAAGGCCGGAAGAGGTGCTATGGCTCAAGAGGTAGAGCACTAGCCTTAAGCTGAAGAGCTGAGGGACAGCACCCAGGCCCCTCAACAGACCAAAAAAAGAAAAAAGATGACCAGTCAGGAGGATCTAGAGCAAAACTGTCCAAAAGAAATAGAAGCTTCATATGTGTAGTAATTTTATATATTCTTATGGTCACAATGTAAAAAGTAACAAGTAATGATAGTCTTAGTAATACGTATTTAACCCAATATATCCAGATATTATTATTTCTTTGTATAGTCAATATTTTTTAAATTACTAATGAGATACTTTTTTTTTAGTTGTACTGAGATTTGAATTCAGGGCTTCCTGCTTGCAAGGCAAGCACTGTACTACTTTAGCTATCTATGCCCCTAGCCTTTTTCTGTCTAGTAGGTTATTTTTCAGAGTGCTTTTTTCCTAGGCTGGCCTTGGACTGTGATCCTCCTTCTTCGGCCACCCATGTAGCTGCCATCCCTATTAAACCTAGCTTGCATGTGGAGATGAGAATTTCATCTTCATTTTTTTGATCAGGGCTGGCCTTAAGCCATAATCTTCCCCAGTATCTGCCTCCTGAGATGCTGAGGTTATAAGTATATGCCACCACTCCTGGACTTTTTTTTTCTACTTTCTTTGAAATCCAGTGTGTATTTTACACATATCACACACAAGCTTGATAGTGGGACCAGCCTGGTCCCAACCTAGTGTTCATCAGAGGAGCTTGGATTTTTTTTCTCCTACAATGGGATGCTGTTGGTTTTGGGGAATGGATACTTTGTGATAGAGCTATATAGTGGAGTACTGCAACAGTTTAGAGCAATACAGGGAAATGCTACCACTGTAGAAAGATCTCTAAAATAGGCAAATGTAAAAAACAGATTGTAAGTGGGCACTAGTGGCTTAATCATATGGAGATTAGAATCTCAATTTGAGAACAGCCCCAGTAAAAAAAAGAAAAAAACTTTGAGATTCCTCCTAAGCAGCTATGAAAAATCTAACATAGTCAGATTGTGCCCAGCCCTGATTTTATTTTTGAGATAGAATCCTACGTGCTATCCCAAAGGGGTAGCAAATGTGTGAACACTTGCAAGGTTGATCCCTGGCTGAGCAGGAATGTGATCCCGCAGGAATCAGTGACATTCAAAGATGTGGCTGTGGACTTCACCCAGGAAGAATGGTACCACGTGGACCCTGCACAGAGAAGCTTGTACAGGGATGTGATGCTGGAGAACTACAGCCACCTGGTTTCTCTGGGTAAGGACCCCTTCCCTCAGTGCTTTGTCTGGTGATGGCTCTTTTCCTACTCAGTTGCCAGAGTTAATGGTGCTCAAAGCCTAGGTAATGAGAATGTCTAGGGGGTCAGAGTTTGTTCATGACTTTGGGACCCAGCTTTCTGGGGATTTTGAGGCTGCTCTTTTGGTGAAAGGTCTTTATTTGTAGAACTGGCAATAGGCAGTTCAATTTCATGATGCTCTAAATTGAACTTCTCTTTCCCTTCAGAATTCCTAATACTGACTTTAGGAGGGTTCTTTCATCTGTTTGTTCAAATATCTAAAATCTTGTATCTTTACTCATGAGCAGGATATCAAGTTTCCAAACCAGAGGTGATTTTCAAATTGGAGCAAGGAGAAGAGCCATGGATATCGGAGAGAGAAATCCAAAGACCTTTCTGTCCAGGTAAATAAGCGAGAATCCTCCTGAGGGAACGGGGCAGGCAAGAGTATAATCTATGACCTCTGGGCTCTGTTGCTTTGGGCCTGTAGTGAGGCAGCACACCATGGCAGGATGGCATGGGATGTGATGCTGGAGAACCACAGCCAGCTGGTTTCTCCGGGTAAGGACCGCTTCCCTCAGTGCTTTGTCTCTATCAATATGGAACGTTTCTATTACTGCACATACACGCGCACGTGTGCTAGGCCTGGAGCTTGACCTCAGAGCCTGGGCACTGTCTCTGAGCTTCTTTTGCTCAAGACTAACTCACTACCACTTGGGCTATAGCTCCACTTCTGCCTTTTTCTGTTTCTGTGGTACTGAGGAATTGAACCCAGGGCTTCATGCATGCTAGGCAAGCACTCTACCACTAAGCCACATTCCCAGCCCTGTTACTAATTTTTTTGTCTGAAATTTTGGCGTGAACTTGGTATCTGATGCTTCCGTTCATTGGCTAGTGCTTTTACCACCTGAGCCATGCCTCTAAGTCCTGAACTTAGAAATTCTCTGCTGGGTGCTAGTGGTGCACTCTTATAATCCTAGCTACTCAGGAGGCTGAGATCTGAGGACTGTGGTTCAAAGCCCACCAGGTAGGAAGGTTCATGAAACTCTTATTTCCAATTAACCACCAGAAAACTAGAACTGGTACTGTGGCTCAAAGTGGTAGAATGTCCAGGCCCTGAATTCAAACCCCATGACCAACAACAAAAAAAGAAATAAATTTTATGGTTTTAATATTCATTAAATAGGATGAAATAAAACCATCTTGGTAAAGAGAGACAAACAACACAAAGCTTACATAGTCAGCCCCAGCTGTTAGGGCAAAGATGATTGGTCTCCTGAAATACTACTATTTCTCAGTTTGCAAAGAATAGCCTGTGATTCTTTGACAAGTATATGAAAGAATCTTTTCAATTAGATCATTGAATATAGGTTTTCTCTTCAGTGTTGGAAGACCTGGAGCTTCATAGGTCACAGAAGAAATTATGAAGTGGATTGTATTAAGAAGTAGATTTTTGGGCCGGGCGCTGGTGGCTCATGCCTGTAATCCTAGCTACTCAGGAATCTGAGATCTCAGGATCCCAGTTCAGAGTCAGCTCAGGCAGGAAAATCCATGAGACTCTTATCTCCAATAAACCACCAGAAAACCAGAAGTGGCACTGTGGCTCAAGTGTTAAAGTGCTTACCTTGAGCTGAAGAGCTCAGGGATGGTGCCCAGGCACAGAGCAAGCCCCATGACCGACCAAAAACAAAAAAGTACATTTTTGGTGCTCCATAAAATGGACAGGAGGCGAGGAGAGTAAGTAGATGCACCATGGTCTGCTATTTCTCTTGCCCGCTCCTTTGATTCCTAACAATCCCACCTGCAGAGGCTTTCCCTGTTCTCAGCACTTAGCACTCAGTCCAGATGTACATCTTCATCAGCACCTCTCTTCATTGTTCTCTTCTGCACTTTAAATATTCTTTTTTCTTTTTTTTTTTGGCCCGGTCGTGGGCCTGAACTCTGTGCCTGGGCGCTGTCCCTCAGCTCTTCAGCTCAAGGCTAGCACTCTACCACTTGAGACACAGTGCCACTTCCGGCTTTTTTCTTTTTGCTTATGTGGTGCTGAGGAATCAAACCGAGGGCCTCATGCATGCAAGGCAAGCACTTTACCACTGAGCCACCTTCCCAGCCCTCTTCTGCACTTTAAATATTCTGCACTGGCTATAGGAATACATATTTCAAGACATTCTCATAATTTATGTCTCTTTCGTTTCTTCATTCCTTTGTACTGTAGCAGTTTGTTTTAACAGGAAGGAATATGCACTTTGCATTTCTTTCAGACCAGAAGACCAGGCCTGAAGCCAAATCCTCTAATCTGCTGCAGAGCACATCCGAAGTTTCCCGCCACCAGGATGAACGCTCACATGCTGCATTACAAGATGGCTGGGATGTTAGTAGCCAGTTAGAAAGGCACCAAGAAAACTGGAAGGGACATCTGGGGTCCAAGGCATCTAGCCAGAAGAGTATCACCACTCCAGAGGGAAGTTTTGAGCCAAACAAATCTGGTGAAAACTCTAGATTGAACACTAACGTGGTTCCACATCTGAACATTCCTTCGAAAATAAGGCCCAGTGAATGTGAAACCCTTGGAAGCAGTTTGGGACATAATGTAGACCTACTTAATCAGAATAATGCCCTTGCAAAAAAGAAACCCTACAAATGTAATAAGTGTAGAAAAGCATTTATTCACAGGTCATCACTTAATAAACACGAGAAAACTCATAAAGGAGATACTCTCCCTAATGGTACTGATCCAGGAGTGTATCCAGGAAAGAAACACCATGAGTGTACTGACTGTGGGAAAACCTTTCTCTGGAAAACTCAGCTTACTGAACATCAGAGAATTCACACCGGGGAGAAACCTTTTGAGTGCAATGTGTGTGGAAAGGCCTTCAGGCACAGCTCATCCCTGGGTCAGCACGAAAACGCTCATACTGGAGAGAAGCCTTATCAATGTAGTCTGTGTGGGAAAGCCTTCCAGCGCAGCTCCTCCCTCGTTCAGCACCAGAGAATCCACACAGGAGAGAAACCCTACCGCTGTAACCTGTGTGGGAGATCCTTTCGGCATGGCACATCCCTTACTCAACACGAAGTCACGCACAGCGGAGAGAAACCCTTCCAGTGTAAGGAATGTGGGAAAGCATTTAGCCGGTGTTCTTCCCTTGTGCAACATGAGAGGACTCATACAGGAGAGAAACCTTTTGAATGTAGCATATGTGGGAGGGCTTTTGGTCAGAGTCCATCCCTTTATAAACACATGAGGATTCATAAGAGAGGCAAACCTTACCAAAGCAGTAACTTCAGTGTAGACTTCAAGCACAGTTCATCTCAAGATGAAAACACGCTGACTGAAGTGAAAACCTACCATTGTGATGACTGTGGGGAGGACTTCAGTCACATTACAGACTTTACCAATCATCAGAAGATCCATGCTGGAGAGAACCCCTATGACTGTGAGCAGGCCTTTAGTCAGCAATCGATTTCTCATCCTGGAGAGAAGCCCTATCACTGTAATGTGTGCGGGAAAGCTTTCAAAAGGAGTACAAGTTTCATCGAGCATCACAGAATCCATACTGGAGAGAAGCCCTACGAATGTAATGAGTGTGGAGAAGCCTTCAGTCGCCGCTCATCTCTCACGCAACATGAGAGAACCCACACTGGAGAGAAACCCTATGAATGTATTGACTGTGGGAAAGCCTTCAGTCAAAGTTCATCTCTTATTCAGCACGAGAGGACTCACACTGGAGAGAAACCCTATGAATGTAACGAATGTGGCCGCGCCTTCCGAAAGAAAACCAACCTGCATGACCACCAGCGAATTCATACCGGAGAAAAACCGTATGCTTGTAAAGAATGTGGGAAAAATTTTAGTCGAAGCTCAGCTCTTACGAAACATCAGAGAATTCATGCACGGAATAAACTTTAGGAAGCCTAAAATTAAGGTTTGTGTAGAAAGCTTTAGCTAAACTTTTGTTCTAATTCAGTATCAGCGGATTCTTTTTGGAGAGAATGTTTGAAAATGCCATGATGTATGTGTTTGTATGTTGTGTGTGAGCAAAACTATGCCACTATGGTTTTTTTTTTTTTTAATAAAAGCCACATTCTCCTATCTGAATTGTAGGCTTTTGTAAAAACCAAACAATACATATTAAGCCTTTGGAAAGGATATGCCTATATATCAGAGTTTATAAGATGCTTGAATGTGAATATGCAGGAGATCACCAATTTTGACAGCTTGACATGTAACTCCTATTGTTTACAGCCTTTAAAAATAAATAAAAGTACAATAATGACCAAAACTCATTGTCTGACAACTGTATTCAACCATAACTCTGTGTGTGTGTGTGTGTGTGTGTGTGTGTGTGTGTGTGTGTCAGTTGTTGGGCCTGGGCGCTGTCCCTCAGCTCTTCAGTTCAAGGCTCTACTACTTGATCCACAGTGCCACTTCCTGTTTAAAAATAAGTAAGCATTTAACACCCATAGATGGGACTGTTTCAAATGACTGAAAGCATGCAAGAAAGCCTAAGTGTCATACAAAAATGTATGCAAACTCATCACAGACTTCTTTCAGTCACCTTAATTGGTAGCTTAAAACCCAAAATGTTCACAGAAACTATATAGATGAAGTACCAGTGACTTTTTCCTTTTTCTCAGTTATAATTTTATTTCCAGCTAACATGTCAGCTTTACAGAGCTACTAAGTCAGTGTTATGCTTGTCATGGCGTTCCCTTGAAAAAGTATTACCTCAAACTTCCTGTATCAGTCAATGGGAAAGTGACAAAAAGCTAAGAGAAATTCTTTCCTAAATAAATTTTACTATCAAGAAGTAAAATTGTAGCTGGGCACTGATGGTTCATGCCTGTAATCCTAGCTACTCAGGAGGCTGAGATCTGAGGATCATGGTTCAAAGCCAGCCCAGGCAGGAAAGTCCATGAGACTTACTCCAATTAACCACCAAAAAACCGGAAGTGGCACTGTGGCTGAAAGTGGTAAAGCACTTACCTTGAGCTGAAGGTCACAGGGACAGAGCCCAGGCCCAGAGATCAAGTCCCACAACTAAAAAAAAAAAAAAAGTAAAATTGCCCATTGCTAGAAATTGTCTTTTTTTTCCGTTGTTCTTTTTGTCAGTTGTGAGGCTTGAACTCTGAGCCTGGGCACTGTCCTGAGCTCTTGAGCTCAAGGCGACAGCTCTACCACTTTGAGCCATAGCACCACTTGCAGCTTTCTGGTGGTTAATTGGAGATAAGAGAGTCTCAAGGATTTTCCTGCCTATGCTGACATTCAACCATGATCCTCAGATCTCAGCCTCCTGAGTAGCTAGGATTACAGGCGTGAGCCACTGGTGCCCAGCTGGAAATTGTCTTTGACTCAGACTAGAAAATGAGTGTCTGAGCCGGGCACTGGTGGCTCACACCTGTAATCCTAGCTACTGAGGAGGCTGAGATCTGAGGATCACAGTTCAAAGCCAGCCCGAGCAGGAAAGTTCATGAGACTCATCTCCAATAAACCACTAGAAAACAGGAAGTGGTGCTATGGCTCAAGTGGTAGAGTACTCGCCTTGAGCTGAAGAGCACAAGGACAGCACCCAAGCCCAGAGTTCAAGCCCCACGACTGACCAAAAAAAAAAAAAAAGGAAAAGAAAATGAGTGTCTGTGTGAAAAGGAAATATTTTTACTATTTAAGAAATCAACCCATTTTAATTTCTTGGTGCTTTTCCATCAGTACGGCATGGGCTCAGCTTCCGAGGCTTGCTCTTTAATGTCTCCTAGTACCTTCTTTGAGCCATACTTTAAAATAATTTCTAGAACCTTTCTTGGCTCATGAACACCTGTAGTGCAGAGAAATTTGGGGACAACTATGGGGGCAAAGCTACCCCCCTTTTCCAGCCCTAATGATTTTTTTTGTTGTTGGGGGCTTGAACTCCGGGCCTGGGCACTGTCCCTCAGCTTTTTTTTTTTTTTTTAGAATTCAAAAGTTCCATCGATGATTATATTTATTTAAATATTCTTAAATTGTATGTTTCAGATTTAATTTACTTCATAGATTCTCTGAGCACAACTGCATTCACAGGTTCCAACTTCGTGATTACTTGTTTGCCCATTCTTCTCTCTCTTTTTTTTCCCGAATAACCTCCTTCAGGTATGGTTCAAGGTAGAATTTATCCCAGTTTGTTGAATCCTGCAGCACTGTAATACCATTTTCGAACACCATCCAGCCACCATCCAGAGGCTGCCCGCCATGGTGACCCCTGTCCCTCAGCTCTTAAGCGCAATATGAGTCACAGCACCACTTCCAGTTTTCTGGTGGTTAATGGGAGATTTAAAAGTCTTACAGAAGCCGGGCGCTGGTGGCTCACGCCTGTAATCCTAGCTACTCAGGAGGCTGAGATCTGAGGACCACGGTTCAAAGCCAGCCCGGGCAGGAGAGACTGTGAGACTCCTATCTCCAATAAACCACCAGAAAACCGGAAGTGGCACTGTAGCTCAAGTGGTAGAGCGCTTGCCTTGAGCTGAAGAGCTGAGGGACAGCGCCCAGGCTCAGAGTTCAAGCCCCACGACTGACCAAAAAAAAAAAAAAAGTCTCACAGATTTTCTTGCCCAAACTGGCTTTGAACCGTGATCCTCAGGTCTCAGCCTTCTGAGTAGCTAGGGTTACAGGTGGGAGCCACCAGCACCCAACTTCCCTAAAGATTCTTAAGGAGGTAATGAGGGATTAGGATGAACATTTTCTTGGGTGCCATACAGCAGGATCTGTTGTCCTCTCATCTGGATAGTCTGAGGTAGGTCAGAAGCACTTTTTATCATTTCTTTTTTTGGGGGGGGCTCCCGTCATGGGCCTGAACTCTGGGCCTGGGCGCTGTCCCTCATCTCTTCAGCTCAAGGCTACCTCTGGCATGCAAGGCAAGCACTCTACCACTGAGCCACCTTCCCAGCCCCATGAGTACATTTCTTATAAGGCATTGTAGCCTCCTTTGTTTCCCCTTCCCATCCTCCCCCCGCCCCCCCATTTATCATTTTTTTTATCATTTCTTTTGCAGGGATAATGCCACTCTGTTCTCTGATACATAATTGGACAATGGATAATTCCATTCAGATCCTCCTCTAGTGAATAGCTCGAAGGCCTGTCTGGGGCTTGCTTTTGATCTTTGGGGAATCCCTTTAGTGGACTTGGAAGGAATGGCATGAAATATAATCAATTGAATGCTACTCTGCTGTTATTGATATTTATAAAAATCTTCGTCCCCAAAGAGACCAGTGATTTGTGTGTGAAGCCTGGTCCAGGTCCAGCTACCACAGTAGATCTCACTTCATCAGCAGGGAGGGAGCCTAGGCTGATCAAGAAGAGGGCATTCCTAGTATCAGCCCTCTCCAGCTGTACACTTATGAATAACAGCATTTTAGGACTCTGTGGAATGCATTTTTGTTAAATAGCATCATTGTAGTCTTTGAATAAATAGCCTGAGGTGAATGGGAATCAATTCATCTTTTTCAGTTTTCAAAACTTGGCTAAGATTTAAGGATGACACATCAAGAAGGAAAGATTAAGCCGGGCGCTGGTGGCTCACGCCTGTAATCCTAGCTACTCAGGAGGCTGAGATCTGAGGATCGCGGTTCAAAGCCAGCCCGGGCAGGAGAGACCGTGAGACGCCTATCTCCAATAAACTACCAGAAAACCGGAAGTGGCGCTGTAGCTCAAGTGGTAGAGCGCTCGCCTTAAGCTGAAGAGCTGAGGGACAGTGCCCAGGCCCAGAATTCAGGCCCCACGACCGACAAAAAAAAAAAAAAAAAAGAAAGATTAGCTGCTAAATGTATTCATAGCCAGGTAAGTTTTTAATAGCTACCATTTATTTGCATTTACTGTGTGAAAGATGGTGTGTTATTTCACTTAATCCTAGAGTTCCTGTTTAGAAATGCTATGGTGGCTTTTCTACTGAGCCTTTTTCCTCTTCCTGTTTTAACAGACCTGTTCTGACCAGAGAAACACAAGTCAGGAGGTTAGAAGCATGGCTCCGTGGTAGAGTGCTAGCCAATGATCAAAAGCAGCAGGTATTGAGTTCTACTCCTGGTCTTGGACAAACAAAAAACATGTCAGGCTGTCACCAGAGATACCTGGATGAACTAGAAACTTTTTTTAGCTTGCTAGGGTGGAAAGGTGAAGGCCTAGAGGCTGATTTTTTGTGGGGCTTGAACTCTGGGCCTGGGCTCTGTCCCTGAGCTCTTCAACTCAAGGCTAATACAACCACTTGAGCCTCAGTGCCACTACTGGGTTTCTGGTGCTTAACTGGAAATAAGAGTCTTAAGGACTTTGTTTGCCTAGGCTGGCTTTGAACTACAATCCTCAGATCTCAGCCTCCTGAGTAGCTAGGATTATAGGTGTGAACCACCAGTGCTGGCCTAGAGTCTGATTTCTTACCAGATGACGTGAGGTCTCTTATAGGAGAGGACGAGGCTGACACGCAAGTGTTCTCATTTCCAGGCCCTGAAATCTTTGCCCCTGGCTGACTTTCTCAAGTTCCCTAGGTCTCATTGAGCTCTCCATTTTCCATCTAACATTTGCATTGTAATAGGAAAATCGGTCTTGTTTCATACCTATTAAGCTGGCCAGGAAAGCTCCCACGCTTCCCACACAGCTGGTGCAGCAGGCTCACACCATTTGCTCAGGCGCTGGTTGAAAAGGAATCTCACATGTATGCCCCAGATGTCCTTGAACCCCTAACACAGTCTCAGCCTCTCAAGGAGAAGTTTCTAGAAAGCCTTTCATAAATTTACCAAGACAGCATTAGCTTTTTTTTTTTTAGCCAATTATGTTTCATTGTATATTCTACCACAATCCTATAATATGCTTTTTTCTCCTAGTTTTATCTTGTCCATTTCCATTTCAGAACAGTTTTTAAAGACAAAACTTTATTTACTATGTAAAAACCTTCTTATCCAGAAAATGTCTTTGTAACTTTCTTTCTTTTTTTTTTTTTTCTTTTTGTCAGTTGTGGGGCTTGAACTCTGGGCCTGGGCGCTGTCCCTGAGCTCTTCAGCTCAAGGTGAGCGCTCTACCACTTGAGCCACAGTACCACTTCCTTTGCAACTTTCTTACACCTCTTCATGCTCTATCTTATCCCATTAATTGTATCTCAGGAAAAATCCTAATCCTTTGGTGACATACTTTTAGTGTTATATTTAAAATCCTTTTTTAAAATCCAAAAATGCTTTTATTTATTTTTGATGCTAGTCCTAGGGCTTGAACTCAAGGCCTGGGCACTTTCTCTGGGCTCTTTTGCCCAAGGCTAGTGATCTACCACTTGAGCCACAGCTCTACTTCCAGCTTTTTTTGGTGGCTAACTGGAGATAAGAGTCTCACGGACTTTCCTGTGCAGACTGGCTCAAAACCACAATCCTCAGATCTCAGCCACCTAAGTAGCTAGGATTGCAGGCATGAGCCATCAGTATTGGGCTTTTTTCTTCTTTACATCTCATTTCCTAGTTTAAAAAAAAAAGTCATTTGTCCACACATAGCTGAATAAACTCCTTTAAACATTGTTGCTACTTATATATAAAAGGTGTAAAAAAGGTGTCTTCTCTGCCCTCCCCGCCCCTTTGGTTTTACTTTGGCATAAGAGTTCCAGGATATTACATTCCAGCTAAGGCTGGCTAAAATAGCAAAGCTTCCAAACCACCTTGACTAGTAAAAGTATCTTAGTACAAGCAAGAATGCAGAAGGAAGAGAAAATACACAGAGAGCCCCAAACCCTTATAGTTTAACACTGTAGTTGTAGTTTGGGATACAAATATCAAGTTGATGGGTCATTATGTAGTCTTCCCAGACACGAGAGAGGAGGGGTAAACCTCCATTGATGTACAAGTCAGGTCATCTGAGAAAAAGGAAATTCAATCACATAGTAGGTTCATTGATGCATTGCTAAGCAAAAAAAAGCCCTCTACAGCGTGCAAGTCGAGCTCAATCCTGCATTTCCCAAAACCTCAACATTTTCTCTTCTATTTTCTTATTCTAGGAATAGGCTTTAATGAATTTGAGCACAAGGCATAGTGCCCAGATATACATAAATTACAATTATTTTTTTCTTCTTTTATTCCTTTTGGCTAGGGATGAAAGAATGTTTAAACTCTGTTGTTTCGGTAAGAACTTCCTACAGAATTTTTATTGCTTTTTCCAGTAAAACTCTTTGTATGCATATATTACCTACATACCACTAGTGGCCCACGGTCACTACTGTAGGTTTGTCTTGCTGTTATTTTGGTTACTGTTAGCATCACAAAAGCAAGCTATCGTGGGCACAGCCTGACAGCAGTCCCTCCCCAAGGGGGCTGGTGGGAGGATTGATTCCTCTAAAATGCTCAGAATAAATGTTAGAGCTCAAGTGGACAGGGTACAACGGCCAGGGTCGTTAGGCTGCAGCGGCTCAGGAACTAGGGTTACAGGGCACTGCCCGCCTCCTGGATGCTACGCCGTGAGCATAAACCTTGACCACCAGGGGGCGGTGGCGCGCCGAGAACGGCACCCGTGCCAGCCTGCATCAAACACTTGTCCTGTTCTGCTCTTCCTCCGTCTCTGTCTCCTCCCTCTCTGCTCTCTCTCTCCTCTCTCCTTTCCTTTTCTCTCCTTTTTTCCCCCTCTCTCCTTTTCTCTCTTTTAAATGGTGTTGGAAGTTTACCTTGCCTCATGAAATAGGCAGTCCTGCGCCAAAAGAGATTTGGGGGGGGGGGGCTTGGAAGATGGCTCAGTGGTAGAGCGCGTGCCTTGCATGCCTGAGGCCCTGGGTTCGATTCCTCAGCACCACATAAGCAAAAAAAGAAAAAAGCCGGAAGTGGTGCTGTGGCTCAAGTGGTAGAGCGCTAGCCTTGAGCTGAAGAGCTGAGGGACAGCGCCCAGGCCCAGAGTTCAGGCCCCACAACCGGACCCAAAAAAAAAAAAAGAGATTTGGGGTTTCCAGCCATAGTAAGGACTGAGGTCTGCATGAAAAATAAAACGACCTGGGCTGGGAAAGTGGCTCAGTGGTAGAGTGCTTCCCTGGCATGCATGAGGCCCTGGGTTCGACTACTCAGCACCACATAAGCAGAAAAAGCTGGAAGTGGTGCTGTGGCTCAAGTGGTAGAGTCTCGCCTTGAGCTGAAGAGCTGAGGGACAGTGCTCAGGCCCAGCGTTCAAGCCCCATGACTGACCAAAAAATAAATAAATATAAAATAAAAATAAAAAGACCTTCAAATCCAAGGCACCCTGAGATGGAGTCCAGTAGCTCAATGGGCAAGAGGTTTTAGCTGGTCACCTGAAATCCCAGCTACTCAGGAGGCTGAGATCTGGGGATCAAAGTTGGAAGCCACCTCAGGCAGGAAAGTCCTTGAGGCTTTTATCTCCACTTAACGACCAAAAAAAAAAATTTTTTTTTAAGGCAGAAATGGAGCTGTGGCTCAGGGACACCACCTAAGCCCTGAGTTCAAGTCCCAAGACAGAAGTGTGCACATGTGTGTGTGCACACACAGTCATTTTTTGCTCACAACTTTATACTTTGAAAATGTTCATACACATAGAAATGCTTTTAAATTTAAAATCCCAAGTATGACATGTATAGCTATAGTTTGTTTTTTATTTTTTCACATTTTTTTCTTTATTTTTTCTTTTTCTTTCTTTTTTTTTGTCCGTTGTGGGGCTTGAGCTCTGGGCCAGGGTGCTGTCCCTGAGCTTCTTTTGCTCAAGGCAAGCACTCTACTACTTGAGCCACAGCCCACTTGCAGCTTTTTCTATGTATGTGATGCTGAGGAATCAAACCCAGGGCCTCATGCATGCGAGGCAAGCACTCTACCACTGAGCCACCTTCCCAGTCCACATTTTTTTTTTCCATTCATGGAATGTTTGAAGCATCCAGGCAAGCTGTCTTGGAGAAGTTCCTATCATTGAAATTCATCTTGTTTCTTCCTCAGGATTCTGTTCTGGACAGGTTACTCTGGAGATGGAAGCTAGTGGACTTTCATTCCCGGGCTGGCCTTGAATTACGATCCTCCAGAGCTCAACCCCCTGAGTTGCTAGGCTTATAGGTGAGAGCCACTGGCACCCTGCTTTCTCATTTTTTTTTGAGACAAGGTCTCACAATGTAGCCCATGCTGGTCTTGAACTCATTTGTAACAACTAGGCTGTCCTTGAAGTGACATTGGTCATGCCTCAGTCTCTAAGGACTGGCATTCCTGGTGAGCATCACCCTACCTTGCTTATCTCAGGCCTCTCAGCGGATGGAGAACCACTTCCTGGTTCACTCACAGGGTTGTTGGCATGTAGTAGTTCATTGGTGGCTGTGACCCAGAAGCTTCAGCGGTCAGGAGAAAAGCTATAATCCTTCTATTGCCTAATCACAAAACAGTATACCTACATCTGTTCTGTGTATGTGGTACTGAGGAATTGAACCCAGGACTTCATGTGTGCTAGGTAAGCACTTTACCACTAAGCCACATTCCCAGCTCTTAAATCTGTGTTCCATCATGAAGGTTGTCGTCATTTGTCACAGCAGTGATAGGAAATGATTGCATACCATTTCTGCCGTGTCATATTAGACAAAATTAATCAATCAATTAAATTTACATCAGATATGAGGGAGGACTTCACTGGTACGGTTCCACGCATGTTTACAGTTATGGTCCAACCCTTCCCCCTTCCCCAAAATATCGCCACTCATTTTCTTTGTTCTACTTTCATAGCTATAAACACTTGGCTTTCGCCACATCCCGCTTCTTTCCTCCTCCCTGTTAGCCTATCCCCGCTGGGCTATTACCCAACAGAGGATATACTTTTAAAGATGTGAGCATTTCTGTTCTTTCACCACCAGCAGCCTGGACCTGAGGGTGTTCCTGTGCTCTGTGCTCTGAGAGCCTTTTGTCCCCAGAGAAGGAAGAGGGCTGGCCGGTGGCCTGAGTAACCCCGCAGCACCACTGTTGGGGTCATAACTGACTGGTCATTTTCCTCCCAGGCTGGTTCTGCTGGTTCTCACAGGCTAAGATCTTCTCGGCCAGGAACTCCCTGCAGCACTCCTAAAACCCTGCAGGCCAATCATGATTTAATAGTGGCCTGTCCCAACAGAATCCAATGTGATTAGGGAGGCTGATTCTTGTGATGGTGGATAACGAATCTCTCTGTCTCTGTCTCTGTCTCTATCTCTGTCTCTCTCTCTCTTCCCCCCCCCCTCTGTCACTCACTCTGAATGGGCAAAGACTTAGATGCACAGGTTTAAGTTCATGATCCATCTTTTTTTTTTGGTCAATCATGGGGCTTGAACTCTGGGCCTGGGTGCTGTCCCTCAGTTCTTAAGCTTAAGGTGAGCACTCTACCTCTTGAGCCACAGCTCCACTTCTGAGTGGTTTTTTGGAAGAATCTCTCAGACTTTCCTTCAGGCAGGATTTGAACTTTGATCCTCAGATCTCAGCCTCCTGAGTAGCTAGATTACAGGTGTGATCCACCAGCACCTGGCTAGTCATGTCTTTATATCTCTATCTTCTCTCTCCCAGTACCTTCCTATAATACTCTTTAATGAATATCTTTGAATGTATATATAGCTGTAAAATCTGTGGTGGTGTTTCATATGGATGTGATTTAATATGAGTAGGCAAGGAGTAGCACTTCTAGTTTGGGCCCTTATGTGTCAAAGGCTTATAGGCTGGGCTGACAGACTCAAAGGCTTCAAATCCTAACAGCTAGAGGCCTGTGGCTCCAGGGTCTCAAGGTCAGAGACTTATGGTTCTAGGTGCTCAGGATTGAGCCTTATTTCTCTTTGTTTTGCCAGTAGCCTTGCATTGGGTAACTAATCCTGAATTTCAGCAGCAGTCAGCACCAGCCAATGTTACAGTTCCCAAGCCTTTGTATGAGAACCCAGGGTTTCTAAAAGCAGTTAATGGCATCTTTTTAAGACTTGGGTGCTGGGTCTCTCTGCCTCATATTATAGCTCTTGGGCCTTGGATGTTGGGGAGCTCAGCCTTTAGGGCTTGGCAGGTCCTTAGAACTCTTCCAGTGATTGAGGCCCACATTCACTCATCTTTGGCTTTTCCAAGACTTTTCTTCTTCCAGGGTCCTCTTGTACCTCTGCTGCCTGCCATCTTTGGACTCTTCATTTATCTCGTCTCTGCTGCTCTGCCATCTCCTCTTCATGTTACTGACCCAACTCGTTCTACCTATGATGAAATCAAAAGTAGGCAAAGAAAAGACCATTCTGAGCCTTTGTTGAACATGATGTTGCCACATTAAAGGGGAGCTCAGAAGGGTGTCCTGAGATGACTGGGAAAGTAAGTGCCCCTTGGGTATATAGCTGCGGGCGGAGGACAGGAGAAGAAGGAGGGGTGATGACAAAGGTGTTTGTAACAATTTTTCCACAGCCCTTTACGCAATGAAGGACTGTTTGCACCAGTCAGTGAACTTCTTCTGGGCCTTCTGGGGAGAGCTCCTCTCTGACCTGAGCTAGGATAGCTTCTGAGTAAGCAGGGTTATCTAAAGTTCATGGAAGTTTGTAACACTTAGGGAGCTGTTTTCCTAGCCTGATATAGGCTATCTGGAGTGGTGTGACTGGAGCTTATCTTCAGTTCTGGTTGTAATGATTCTTTACCAGTGTTTCTATGTCCTCAGGCTGGTTGTAAGTATCCAAAATAGCTGGGGCTACCATGAGGACCACGCATCTGGTGGTCAGTAAAGGGGATGCTTAGCTGATAGCTCTCCATAAGGCTGCCAGGGAAGGGCCTTCCCACAAGGGAAGTTAATTACAGATGAGTGTGCTTAAGAGTATTTGATTCAGGTGCCAGTGGTTTATACTGATAATCCTAGCTACTCAGGAGGCTGAGATCTGAGGATCACGGTTCAAAGCCAGCCCAGGAAGGAAAGTCCATGAGACTCTTATCTCTAATTAACTACCCCAAAGCTAGAAATGGCACTGTAGCTCAAAGTGGTAGAGCTCTAACTTTGAGCACAAAAAGCTCAGGGACAGCATCCACAACATGAGTTCAAGTCCTAGGACCAGCACAAAGGAAAAGTGTTTGACAATCTAAAGTACTGCCCCAGTGCCCCTAAGGAGAGTAGATCCCTCTGATCTTGGCTCTGTCTCTTTTTAGATCAGATTATTCCATGTTATGTTTCCTTGCCTACCAGATGACCCCAGTAGATCTCCTGGTAGTCCCAGCTTTGACTCCCCATTCAAAGGGATTAGATGCTTGTGACCCTGCAAAATTCATCTTTCAATGCCTTAGTAAAAGTGGTAGTCTTTAGAAGTGAAGCCTTGGGGAGCTGATGAGGTTGGGATGAAGTCATAGTGACCTGTGAACAGTTTAATGCTCTTATATGAAGAGGTGGTGGTGGCCGTCTGCACACAGAGAAAGGCCTCAGAATGAAAACTGCCTCACTGATCTTGAACCTGCAAGAAATAAATTTTTGTGGTTGAAGCTATCTGGTCAATGATATTTCGTTACTGTGCTCCAAGCAGGCTATAACACCCTTCTATACTGAGTAGAACTGACCTTTTCTATCAGTAGGCTATTGCCAAGTCTGGGTAATTCAAGACGTCACAATCTCCTTCCCCTCTCTGGGATCTAGGGGAAGTCAGATGCCTTGTTGTAAGGACACCAAGAAGCTGCCATCCCAGAGACTCCTCAACTGCAACCTCAAGAGGGATGTGACGCCAGAACCACTCATCCAACCACTCCTAAACTCCTAACCCACACAAACTGGAAGGTAATTGTGTTTATTCTGATGCGATGCCTGTTTTTGTACACATGCACATGGTTTCTATCACTTTAAAAACTCAAAGGAAGAAAAAGTATATTGTACAAAAATATTTTGTAGGGGCTGGGAAGGTGGCTCAGTGGTAGAGCGCTTGCCTTGCATGCCAGAGGCCCTGGGTTCAATTCCTCAGCACCACATAAGTAAAAAGAAAAAAGCCGGAAGTGGCGCTGTGGCTCACGTGGTAGAGCGCTAGCCTTGAGCTGAAGAGCTGAGGGACAGCGCCCAGGCCTAGAGTTCAGGCCCCATGACCGGACCCCCCAAAAAAAATATATATATATTTTGTAAGCTGGGAGGTGGTGGCTCATGCCTGTAATCCTAGTTACTCAGGATTGTGGATCAAAGTCAGCCTGGGCTGGAAAGTCTGTGAGACTCTTATTTCTATTTAACCAACAGACCCTCCCCGCTAGAAATGGAACTATGGCTTACATGGTAGAGCAATATTCTTGAGAAAAAAAAAATACCCTAGGGCAGTACCCTCAGATAGATACATAGATAGCCCAGAAGTACAAAGAGATCTGTTTCGGTACACATGATTTCACTGCCTTCATTCATTGTTGATAGGTATTTCTGCACTACAATGACAGGTCTGAGTGGTGTGGCAGAGACACAGGACTGCAAGGCTCAACTATTTTGTCTCTGGGCCTCTACAGAAGTTTACTTTAGCCAGATGCTGATGGCTCATGCCTGTAAGCCTAGTTATTCAGGAGGCTGAGATCTGAGGATCGTGGTTCAAAGCCAGCTCAGGTAAGAAAGTCCAATTAACCACCAGAAAACCAGAAGTGGCAATGTGGCTCAAGTGGTAGAGCATTTGCCTTGAGCTGAAGAACTGATGGACAGCACCCAGGCCCAGAGTTCAAGCCCCACCACCAACAAAAAGAAAAAAAAATAAAGAACTTTGCTTTGTGATTATTGGGTTTTGTTAGTTCACTGATGGGGACAGCCTAGACAGGTCCTGCCTCCAGGCTGCATGATGAGAGGATACAGGTTGACAACCTGCTCTGCCTGGGCCTTGCCTAGCAGCACAAAGGGATAAGACTTCATTGTCCAGGCTTATTTTCTGGATTGGTAAACTGAGTCCTGAGGCTGCTCAGGGTCCTGCAGGCTCTGGGAAGAAAGGGTGCCACTGGGTTCTTCTGTCTTCTTGGGCAGCTTCTTCTTGGGTTAAGGAGTATAACTGTGAATAATTCGTGGCTGGGATTCTCAAAGTTCCATTTTTCCAGGGCACTTCAGCCAGCCAGTATTAATTAGTAAGGACCTGGCTCCAGAAGTCACCTGATAAAACAAATGCAGAAGTAGTTTTGATGTGTCCATTTCTGGAACTAGAAACTTTCATCTCTACACCAAAGCTTAGATCTAAACTCCACTGTTTTTTTTTTTGTTGTTGTTTGTTTGTTTGTTTGTCAGTCGTGGGACTTGGACTCTGGGCTTGGGTGATGTCCCTGTGCTCTTTAGCTCAAGGCGAGCACTCGACCACTTGAGCCACAGCGCCGCTTCCCGTTTTCTAGTGGTTTATTGGAAATAAGAGTCTCACAGAGTTTCTTGCCTGGGCTGGCTGGGAACCATGATCGTCAGATCTCAGCCTCCTGAGTAGCTAGGATTACAGGTGGGAGCCACTGGTGCCCATCTTAAAATCCACTGTTTTGGCTCCAAATTCAGGCTGTGTATAGATAAGCAGGCAATCTCAGCCCTGCCAGTGGAGTCCTGGGAGAGGTCCCTTCCCTTCTCTGCCCTCATCGTCTTCTCTTGAAGACTCAAGAAACAATGAAAACCCTGTCTCTGGGTTCATAGTGAGGATGAGTCTTACAGTTTGTGGGGATTGTAGCTTTGGAAAATAGCTGAAGTCCTTCAAATACTGAAACCTAGAAGGAACATAGTGGTTAACATTTCCACCATGGAGTTTATGCTCAAGAGGAATAAATACATGTCTATACAAAAACTTGGGCACTGCTGGCTGCTGATGGCTTATACCTGTAATCCTAGCTACTCAGGAGGCTGAGATCTGAGAATCATGGTTCGAAGCCAGCCTGGGCAGGAAACTGTGAGATTTTTTTTTGGGGGGGTAGGCAGTCCTGGGGCTTGAACTCTGGGCCTGGGCATGGTCCCTGAGCTTCTTTTGCTCAAGGCTAGCACTCTACCACTTGAGCCACAACACCACTTCTGGCTTTTTCTTTTTATGTGGTACTGAGGAATCAAACCCCGGGCTTCATGCATATGAGGCAAGCACTCTACCAGTGAGCCACATTCCCAGCCCCTGTGTGCAACTCTTATCTCGATAAACTACTCAGAAAAGCCAGAAGTAGCACTGTGGCTCAAGTGGCAGAGTGCTAGTCGAGCAAAAAGGAGCTCAGGGACAGTGTCCAGGTGGAGTTTAAGCCCCAGGACTGGCCAAAACAAAACAAAACCGGGCATAAATGTTCATATAGCATTCAGAATAGCTCAAAGGTAGGGACAAATAAAATAGTAGTGCCAGACTGGATCTGAATAGGCTAGGACTGTTTATTGCCAGCGAAGGACACAGACCTTCCCATGGGCTTGGGGGTGGGGGGGGTGTTGGAGTCAAGGGTTTTATAAGGTCTAAGCAAAGAGACAGGGGTTATATGAGTTTAATATAGGGGGTGACTGCAGGGTAAATATTCCCTTATCCAAGGTCTCAAAAAGCTCTATATTTGTCTTGCTTAGATGGTTTGACCTTCACAGGATACAGTTTTTAGTTTTCCAACCTTTTAACCCTTTCCTGGCCTTACAGCTTGGCCTCAGAGCCTTTAGGCTAGGTCCATATTGGAAGGTTTACAGCCAGGCTCAGGCAGTCTGCACTTATCTTTGGTGGTTTGGCTGGTATCTGTATGCACCTGGGAAAACAGGGTGGGAGTTAGTCCTTCATATTCCATCTTTGGATACATAAAGAAGAATGGGCCACCAGGGGAGAGGCAAGTCCTTCAAAACGTAATTAAGAGCAGGCACTAGTGGAGCACACCTGTAATCCTAGCTACTCAGGAAGCTGAGATCTGAGAATCATGGTTCAAATCCAGCCTGGGAAGGAAAGTCTATGAGACTCGTGTCTCCAATTAACCACCTGAAAACCAGAAGTGGTGCTATGGCTCAAAGTGGTAGAGCAGTAGCCATGAGCAAAAAGAGCCCAGGGAGAGCGCCCAAGCCCAGAATTCAAGCCCTATGGTGGACAAAAAAAAAGTAATCGGGGCTGGGAAGGTGGCTCAGTGGTAGGGTGCTTGCCTTGCATGCCTGAGGCCCTGGGTTCGATTCCTCAGCACCACATAAGCAAAAAGAAAAAAGCCAGAAGTGGCGTTGTGGCTCAAGTGGTAGAGCGCTAGCCTTGAGCTGAAGAGCTGAGGGACAACACCCAGGCCCAGAGTTCAGGCCCCACAACCGGACCCCCCCCCAAAAAAAAAAGTAATCGAGTAGTGATGATAGTTGTAGTGCAACCAAACACAAAAGGCCACTATTGGATAATTCTACATATATGGGACATGTAGAATAAACAGATCCCAGGGACAGAAAATACATTCCTAGTTACCTCAGGCTGGCCGTGGTATATATACCAGCTTTCTATTGAGGTGATGGGAATGTTTTTTAAAATTGATTGTGGTGATAGTTGTGCAACTCTATGAATATATTAAAAACCATTGAATTGCATGCTTAAGTGGAGGAATTTTATGTATGCAAATTATACCTCATTAACAGTGTTTTTAAAAAGTGCTCTGAAAGCTGTAAAGTGATGAACGCCGTGGTGTTTCTATGTCAATGTCCCATCGTATCTGTAAAGCTTGCAGCCAAGGATTGCCTAAGCCAGTGTAGGGGACTTCCTGAGACATGACATCAGAGATGGCAGTTCCCTTGCTCTGCATGACTTTGAGCCAATCCTTAAACCTGCTGCGCTCACTTTAGACATCCACACAGCTGAGAAAAATAAGTCCTGTCAGTTAAAATTATTGTAATAATTGAAGGAGTATTGTACTGATATGTTGAACTTGACACTTGATACATAGTAAATGATAATTCTTATTTCATATGGGATTATTTTACTCTTTCAAGGAGCCACCACAGGGAGTGAATCTGTACAGTCTACCCCTCTGGATCCGGTGGCTCATGCCTATAATCCTAGCTACTCAGGAGGCTGAGGTCTGAGGACCACAGTTTGAACCCAGCCTGGGCAGGAAAGTCCATGCTTTTAAAAAAAAAGTTTTGTCAGTTGGGGGCCTTGACCTCATAGGCTAGGCAAGATTAGCACTCTGCCACTTTGAGCCACAGGTCTACTTCCAGTCTTCTGGTGGTTAATTGGAGATAAGAGTCTCACAGACTTTCCTGCCCAGGCTGGCTTTGAACTGCAGTCCTCAGATCTAGGCATCGTGAGTAGTTAGGATTATAGATGTGAGCCACCAGTGTCTGGCTTTTTTTCTTTGATTCAACATAGAGTTTGAACTCTAGACCTAGGTACTGTCTCTGAGCTCTTTTGCTCTAGGATAGCACTCTACCACTTTGAGCCACATTGCTACTTCCCCATGAGACTCTTATCTCCAATAAACTACTCAGAAAAAGCTGGAGGTGGCATTGTGGTTCAAGTGGTAGAGTAATAGCCTTGAACAAAATGAAGCTCAAGGGGCTAGGAAGGTGGCTCAGTGGTAGAGTGCTTGCCTTGCATGC
>NW_012267234.1:8277395-8281249 GCF_000151885.1 Dipodomys ordii
CTTCTCAGGAGGCTGAGATCTAAGGATTGTGGTTTGAAGCCAAACCCAGGCAGGAAAGTCCATGACACTCCTATCTCCAATTAACCCCTAGAAAACCAGAAGTGGTTCTGTGGCTTAAAATGGTAGAATACCAGCTGAGAGACAGTGCCCAAGCCCTGAGTTCATGCCCTATGACTGATTTAAACACACACACACACACACACACACACAAATCCTCTCTGGTTGAGTCATGCAGAGCTGGTCTGACATGGAGTCACAGTTTCTAGTGGCCCCAATGCTAGCTTACTTAATCTTATACTATATCCACTAGGCAATCTCAGCGCTTTTTTTTAACTTTGAGTTTTTAAACTTTGATTTATTTTATTTTATTATATATATATATATTTATTTATTTATTTTATTTATTTTTGCTGGTTGTGGGGCCTGAACTCTGGGCCTGGGGCCTTTCCCTCAGCTCTTCAGCTCAAGGCTAGCACTCTGCCACTTGAGCCACAGCACCACTTCCGGTTTTCTGGTGGCTAATTGGAAATAAGAGTGTCATAGACTTTCCTTCCCAGGCTGGCTTTGAATCATAATCCTCAGCTCTCAGCCTCCTTAGAAGCTAAGATTACCAGTGTGAGCCACCAGCACCTGGCTAGATCATTTTTTTATTCAGGTCTTTCTTTATGCCTGGGCCTGGCTGGGCTGTGATCCTTCTACTTGTGCTTCTTTTTGTTGCGTGCCCACTATACCTGGCCATTGTGCTTCCCCTGCAGCTTGTGTCTCAGGTGCACACCAGCAAATCGCAGCCACTGGTTGAGATGGAGGCTCCCGAATGTTTATGCCCAGGCGCGCCTGAAATTACCTCCCAAGGAGCTGGGATTAGGACTTAAACTGCTTCATTTGACATCTAGATTCAAATCTTCATTTTATTTTTTAAATAGCTGGGAACATTTATTTTACATAAATTTGCTATTTAAGGAAGAGAAGAACTTGAAGAAATAGCTGTCAACTTATAGATCTTATTTGTGCTATCAGTGACTTAATTAGAGCCTGTGATTTGATTAGGTGTTCCTTTTTTTTTTTTTTTTTGGTGATACTAGGGTTTCTTCCCTTCCCTTCTCCCTCCGCCTCAGCCTCCCATCCTGCTCCCCAGATTGCATTCCTTGCCCCTTTTCTCCAAAGATGTGTCATTAAACTCTCACTCTGTAATTGCCATCTCATTGTGCAATTTGGGATTCATGCAGTCTCAATTCGTAAAGTATTTTGTGTGTGTCCAGTACAGCTGCTCATGCCCAGCCCTTTCTGTGAAATACCAATGTGAACCTCATGACAGACCTGTAAGGAAACAAGGTTGGTCAAATGAGTCACCCAAAAGCCTCCTGGGCAGGTGGTAGAGCTGGGATCTGAATCCCCTTTGATCTGGCCTCCATGCTGGGAGATGATACTCATGCTTCCTCAACTGACATAGTGATTCTGCCCCAAACCCGGGCACCTGAGCTCTAGGATAGCTGGATATCAAAGCGGGCTATCTTCGCCCTTCTGGGTATTCTTCATCCTCCCTAATACGATCTGGGGCTCCTCCAATCTGAAAGGTGGGGTCTGTCTCCTTAGCCCTGGAGTGCGGGCTGGACTGCAGAAATGATAATACGCCTGGCAGGCTTCTATTCTAACTCTTGAGGTGTCACCTCTGCCATGAAACCCAATTCAACTGCTCGGCACCATGGCTGCTGCACCATGGTGCTCCAGCTGACAGCCAACTGCCAGATGTGTGAATGGCCATCCTAGACATATCAGGGCCTGCCCAGATCTTCAGAACCCCGCAGCGGGCCCTCAGACTCATGAGCAATTGTGTTAAGACAATGGGGCTTAGGAGTGGTCAATTACATAGTAATAAGTAATGCTATCACCCTTTATAGAAGAAGGTTGGTGAAAGGACTTTGAGAAGAACCCTGGGACGCACGAAAGACTTAGGTTGGAGGAAGTAGCTCAGTGGTAGAGTATTTGCCTAGCTTGTGAGGCCCTGGATTCAATTCCCAGTACCACAAAATGGCAAACAAAACCCCCAAGTCTGTTTAATGATTCCTGAATATCCTCTATCTCAAGTGCTTGTTACCAGAAGTTTTTATGGATTTGAGACTTTTTCAGATTTTGGAATATTTGTGCAGGTAGATGATAGCTAGATAGGTAGATAGATAGACAGATAGATAGATAGATAGATAGATAGATAGATAGATAGATAGATAGATAGATAGATAGATAGATAGATAGACAGGACAGATATGTTGGAGATTAAGACACAAATCTAAATACCACATTTAAAGGTAATTTTGTACAATATTTTAGTGCCCTTGTAATGGACCACAACTTGTTACATGAGATCAAGTTTGGAATCCTTCTCCCCCCTCAAAAAACAAACAACAACAAAAAGAAAAAAAAAAGCTCTTCTCCCTACTTCCTGGCAAGTGGTATGTTCCTGTGCGTACTTGGGACTTTCTGAATCAGCAGCTTGTACTCTGTGGCTCTCTCTATGCTGCCTGATTGATTGAGCAGGCTTAAAAGGCCTGTTCTTGACTCTGCGATCCCAGGCTTCCAGTCCCCATAGGTCATCAACAAAGACCAAAAGGTCTGGCATGAGCAGGAGGCTGTTATTCACCCGAGAAGACATTATAAACCACAAGAATGCAAGCCTAGCAGGCAGGAGTGACCACCCAGCACACTAGGCTCACCGCGTCCTCAGCTCCATCCAACTCGCTCCCTAATGAAATCTGCAGCAGGCAGGAAGCAAACTAGAGTCTCCTGCGAGCTGACCTTAGGCTCTAAACATGTTAATTTCATAACTCTGGAGCTCCGGAACTTGTCACAAGCGTCCCTTCTTACCCCTCCCCGAGAGCATCCTCTGGAGGGAAATGACCCCCCAAAAGTTGTTAAGTCAGTAGATAAAGTCTAGGCTTGGGGAAAAAATGGCACCAAAGATATTATATTCTCAGATTCCCTTTATGTTTCCAGTAAAACAAATCATTTTTAAAAAGCCAGTATGTAGCCAAAGGACATAAAGAATTCACAGAAAGAAAAGGTGACTGACACCTACCCATATTGCAGTGTCACTGTGCTGCACAACTCTGGGGGGCGGGGCGGGGCTCACATTCTGTTCACAGATATTTACATGTTTTAGTAGTGCTAGGGTTTTTACTCAGGACCTTGTATTTGTTAGTCATGCTCTACAGGTGAATCATACCTCCCAGACTTTTTTTGCTGATTCCTGTTTTGTTTTGTTTTTTTCTTTCCCAGTCCCGGGGCTTAAATTCAGGGCCTGGGAACTGAGCGTCGTCTTCTTCTTTTTTTTTCCTCAAGGCTAGTGTTGTACTGCTTGAGCCACAGCTCTACTTCAGGCTTTTTGGAGGTTAACTGGAGATAAATGCAATAGCAGTGTAGTACCATCCCCAGCCTCTTCATTTGTGTTATTGGCTCCATCTTGGACAAGTTTAGCTCTAATCTTTTTTCTTTTCTTTTTTTTTGGTCATGGGTCTTGAACTCTGGGCCTGGGCACTGTCCCTCAGCTCTTTAGCTCAAGGCTAGCGCTCTACCACTTGAGCCACAGCGCCACTTCTGGTTTTCTGGTGATTGATTGGAGATCAGAGTCTCACAGACTTTCTTGCCTGAGCTGGTTTTGAACCATGATCCTCAGACCTCAGCTTCCTGAGTAGCTAGGATTACAGGCATGAGCTACCAGCGCCCAGCTAGCTCCAATCTTTAGATATTTATCCATTAAATCAATTGACTTGGGCTGGGAAAGTGGATCAGAGTGCTTGCCTTGCATGCATGAGGCCCTGGGTTCGATTCCTCAGCACCACATAAGCAAAAAAGAAAAAAGT
>NW_012267234.1:8284739-8295123 GCF_000151885.1 Dipodomys ordii
AAAAAAAGAGAAGCTGAACTGTCCCACTTACCTTAGACAAATTGGTGGGGTTTTAAGCCACAAATGGTGGGTTTTTAAGCTACTGCCTGTACCCCTGCAAACAGAGTTGGGTGATCATTGGCAAGCACCTCCCTGTCTTTATCTGAATTGTGGTCCCAATTTGGGCAAGACAGAGGAAAAAGCCTTTCCAGACAGACTGGTTCATCAGTCGGGGTGCCGTCTGGCCCTTGAATGGTTTTCCTGGCCCCCCCCCCCCCGAGCTGGATTTGCTCTGGCTCCTCTGCAGTATCTGAAAGAGCTGTTGGCACTCTTCCCACCCCAGGTGGGCTGATGAGTATAAAAGATGGTCTCCAGAAGGGAAATGAGGCCCTGGGATTTCTCAGGAAAGGATGGGTTCTGATGTTTCCAGCTACATAAGTCACTAGTGGTAAAGGGAACATAAACCAGAAAAGGAGCTCATCCGGGGAAGGGACTGCTTGTGGCAAAGGAAGCAGCAGGCCAGGCCCAGAGACCCAGTGAGTCTCAGAACCGGAAGTGATCCACCAGGACCTCTCAGTTTTCCTCTCCAGGCAAGTGCCCCAGACAGACCAGTAAAGCCAAAGAGGGGAGGCTTTCTAGGGAAAGTCCACCAGAAGGGCAAGGTCAGACGCTGCTCTAGGAGGGAGATTTGGGGGGGGTTAATGCAGCCATGTGGTCTTTAAACAGATGAGGCCCTACTGCCTGCCAGGCACTGTGCCAGGCTCTGGAAGGAAAAAAAAAATAGAAGAATCTATGACCTCTTTGTGTGGACCTGGGGGAGGGGCCAGGGTGGTGTGGGGGAGGGGAGCCCAAGACACATCATAAACCATAAAGTATATTCCACTCGAGAGAATGGAGTGCCACTGAGAGAGACTTGGGAAGCCTGAGGATGGAGCCGGAGCCTGAGGGACGCCGGCTGCAGGACAAGGAGGGTCTCAAGGGGACCATGCCTTGAAGCCAAGGTTCAAAGGACTGTTCACCCCACCCCATCCCCTGCCTAGACCAGAAGTACTCTAGGCCAGTCTGAGCCAACAACCCCAGAGTGCTGACAAGGAAAGGGAAGAGGAGGAGTTAGCTCACAGGGCCTTGGACCATCGTGAGGACTTTGGCCTTGGTGCTGAGGATGCTGAGAAGCGACATCTTCTGGGGATGTCAGGCTGTGAGAACAAAGGCGGAAGTGGGGAAGGGGGGGATGGTTCTCCTCCAGAACAAGAGGCTAAGATGTACTGGACTGGAGTTAGAGGTGGGGGGAGAGAAGGGAGTGGGGATCACCAACGAGTTTGAGGCCTACAAAACTGGACTAAGATGTGGTAAGTGTGAGCAGAGACAGGGCGAGTGCTGGAGGGTTTGAGATGAAAGATGATGGTCACTTTGGACATCGGTAACGATTATCTTAGAAAAACTAGAGCACATATACCATATTAAGAACTAATCATGAGGACTGGGGGTTATGGCTTGAGTGGTAGAGTGCCTACCAAGCTCATATGAGGCCCTGAGTTCAAACCTCTGTGCAAAAATAAATAAAAAGGGCACAAAACCTAAAAATATATGTCCATACACGAACATGTATGGACATTTCAATATTGGATAACTCAAATGTCCATTAATAGATAAATGGATAACCATAATGTAGTATATTTATAGAATAGAATATTACTTGGCAATAAAAAGGAATGAAATACTAACACATGCTATATCTGTCTTGAAAGTATCATTCAAGGGCTGGGAAGATGGCTCAGTAGTAGAGTGCTTCCCTGGCATGCATGAGGCCCAGAGTTCCATTCCTCAGCACCACATAAGCAGAAAAAGCAGGAAGTGGCACTGTGGCTCAAGTGGTAGAGCCCTAGCCTTGAGCTGAAGAGCTGAGGGACAGCGTGCAGGCCCAGAGTTCAGGCCCCATGACCGGACCCCCCCCAAAAAATTAAAAATAAATAAATAAATAAATTGACTTTGCAACAGCCCCTCCATCTTTGGTTACTTTAGGACTGCTCCAGCTCCATTCAGTAGCTACTTGCCTTCTCTTTGAGCCTACTGTATCTACAACGTCAGCATAGATGTCTTCACCTTAGAAGCATTATGGTTTTGGCATTACCAAATCTTCTACCTTTGGCAACAGCCTGAATGCAATGAGTCAGTGTCCTGGACACTGCCTCATTTGGTGAAGGATTGTGGTTAACCAAAGCATGTTTAGATAGGACATCAGCAAGGAGTGTATGCAGCAAGGTGGGCTGGTGGTGGTTAACGAGGGTCAGCATTCAGGGCGCACATGTCAGTGAGCCTGTGTCTCCCCCCAACATAACTCTCCGGCTTCCCTAAATTCCTGTGGTGCCTCACGCATAAAAGTTTTTTTTTTTTTGGTCAGTCGTGGGGCTTGAACTCTGGGCCTGAGCACTGTCCCTCAGCTCTTCAGCTCAAGGCTAGTGCTCTACCAGCTCAAGGCTAGTGCTCTACCACTTAAACCACAGTCCATTCAAAAGGAAATATAGGTTGTTTTACTTTGGCCAGTGGTCAGCAGAAGAAAGCATCCTTCAGGTCCAGCACAGTATAAACCTGATATTCAGCAGGTAGCAGGCTGAATGGGGTATGGGAGCTTGGCACCATGGGGTGGATGGTCTCCACTCTCTTATTAACAGGCCAAAAGTCATTAGTACCAGGCTTTTGAACTGGCAAGAGGGGTGTTTTCCAATCTGAGTGACACGGTATTAAAATACCACTTTCCCCCAGACTCAATAGGCATTGCTATTCCCTTTTTGCTTCTACTGTAATAAGCTGCTGCCTGACCCTTGCAGGTGCTGCCTGGATGCTTAGCTGGATTATCAGTGAGTGGCAGTGATTGGCCAATCCTGGTGAGTTTGTTTCTGCCCATACCCCTGGAATTTTGTCCTGGAACTATGTCAGGAGGGGTTAATGTTAGGATTAACTCCCTCTATAAGGATCATGTATTCTCCAATTGGGCAGGTGACCAGAAAACTAATAGGGGTGCATCTCCTAGAATTAGCTCAGTGCTGTCTTCCTGGAATGAGATTTGGTCTTGAGTTTTTGGCAGTAACTCTCTTCCCAATAAACAGTAGGGACAGTCAGGAATGACAAGAAAAGAATGGGTAATAGTCCCTTTTCATGTTAGTTATTTTTTTTGGGGGGGGGGTCTGGTTGTGAGGCCTGAACTCTGGGCCTAGGCGCTGTCCCTCAGCTCTTCAGCTCAAGGCTAGCGCTCTACCACTTGAGCCACAACGCCACTTCCAGCTTTTTTCTTTTTGCTTATGTGGTGCTGAGGAATCGAACCCAGGGCCTCAGACATGCAAGGCAAGCGCTCTACCACTGAGCCAACTTCCCAGCCCCCTGTTAGCTATTCTTGCTTGTGACCAGGAATAGGAATCAGTCTTTCCCATTGCCTCTTGGATCTTCATCTCCTGTTTTGATAAGGGAACCTCAGGCCCTTTCAGAACTGTATCTTTGAGGAAATCTACATTTTGCCAGGTACTGGTGGCTCACTCCTGTAATCCTAGCTACTCTGGAGGCTGAGATCTGAGGATCATGGTTGAAAGCCAGCCTGGGCAGGAAAGTCCGTGAGACTCTTATTTCCAATTAACCACCAGAAAACCACAAGTGGCACTGTGGCTTAAGTGGTAGAGTGCTAGTCTTGAACTGAAGAGTTCAAGGACAGTGCCCAGGCCCAGAGTTCAAGCCCCAGGACTTGTGGGGGGAGAGAAAAATCCACATTTTTACCTCCTATTTGCAACATCACCATGGGCTCTGGGCCCCATCATTCTGTCTCTTCTAAATTTAGCAGAGGAGACCCCTTCTTTTTCTTTTCCTGGCATTCATTTTTTCAGTGTCCAGTTTTCTTACAGATCCTCTCCCAAGGGTTTTCTACGGCTTCTTTTTGTGGCCTCTAGTCTCCCTTTTGGGCCCTTGGGGTTTTCGTGCCAAGTATCTTCACTGTGTTCTTATGTTGCCGATCTTCAAGAGTGTCCCAGGTATTAAACACCCGCTGGGCTACCTCAACCAACACTTTCCCCTCAAACCCCTCTAACTCCTGAAGCTTTCTGCTAATATCTGGGGCTGACTGGGAAACAAAGGCAATAGTTAGAGCTCTCCTATTCTCAGGGGCTTCTGAGTCTACAGGAATGTATGTCTTATAGGCCTCCAGAAGGTGCTCTAGGAGACTCTTCAAGAAGCTGAACTGGGCTGGGAAGGTGGCTCAGCGGTAGAGTGCTTGCCTTGCATGCATGAGGCCCTGGGTTCGATTCCTCAGCACCACATAAGCAAAAAAGAAAAAAGCTGGAAGTGGTGCTCTGGCTCAAGTGGTAGAGCGCTAGCCTTGAGCTGAAGAGCTGAGGGACAGTGTCCAGGCCCAGAGTTCAGGCCCCACGACCGGACCCCCCCCAAAAAAAAGAGAAGCTGAACTGTCCCACTTACCTTAGACAAATTGGTGGGGTTTTAAGCCACAAATGGTGGGTTTTTAAGCTACTGCCTGTACCCCTGCAAACAGAGTTGGGTGATCATTGGCAAGCACCTCCCTGTCTTTATCTGAATTGTGGTCCCAATTTGGGCAAGACAGAGGAAAAAGCCTTTCCAGACAGACTGGTTCATCAGTCGGGGTGCCGTCTGGCCCTTGAATGGTTTTCCTGGCCCCCCCCCCCCCGAGCTGGATTTGCTCTGGCTCCTCTGCAGTATCTGAAAGAGCTGTTGGCACTCTTCCCACCCCAGGTGGGCTGATGAGTATAAAAGATGGTCTCCAGAAGGGAAATGAGGCCCTGGGATTTCTCAGGAAAGGATGGGTTCTGATGTTTCCAGCTACATAAGTCACTAGTGGTAAAGGGAACATAAACCAGAAAAGGAGCTCATCCGGGGAAGGGACTGCTTGTGGCAAAGGAAGCAGCAGGCCAGGCCCAGAGACCCAGTGAGTCTCAGAACCGGAAGTGATCCACCAGGACCTCTCAGTTTTCCTCTCCAGGCAAGTGCCCCAGACAGACCAGTAAAGCCAAAGAGGGGAGGCTTTCTAGGGAAAGTCCACCAGAAGGGCAAGGTCAGACGCTGCTCTAGGAGGGAGATTTGGGGGGGGTTAATGCAGCCATGTGGTCTTTAAACAGATGAGGCCCTACTGCCTGCCAGGCACTGTGCCAGGCTCTGGAAGGAAAAAAAAAATAGAAGAATCTATGACCTCTTTGTGTGGACCTGGGGGAGGGGCCAGGGTGGTGTGGGGGAGGGGAGCCCAAGACACATCATAAACCATAAAGTATATTCCACTCGAGAGAATGGAGTGCCACTGAGAGAGACTTGGGAAGCCTGAGGATGGAGCCGGAGCCTGAGGGACGCCGGCTGCAGGACAAGGAGGGTCTCAAGGGGACCATGCCTTGAAGCCAAGGTTCAAAGGACTGTTCACCCCACCCCATCCCCTGCCTAGACCAGAAGTACTCTAGGCCAGTCTGAGCCAACAACCCCAGAGTGCTGACAAGGAAAGGGAAGAGGAGGAGTTAGCTCACAGGGCCTTGGACCATCGTGAGGACTTTGGCCTTGGTGCTGAGGATGCTGAGAAGCGACATCTTCTGGGGATGTCAGGCTGTGAGAACAAAGGCGGAAGTGGGGAAGGGGGGGATGGTTCTCCTCCAGAACAAGAGGCTAAGATGTACTGGACTGGAGTTAGAGGTGGGGGGAGAGAAGGGAGTGGGGATCACCAACGAGTTTGAGGCCTACAAAACTGGACTAAGATGTGGTAAGTGTGAGCAGAGACAGGGCGAGTGCTGGAGGGTTTGAGATGAAAGATGATGGTCACTTTGGACATCGGTAACGATTATCTTAGAAAAACTAGAGCACATATACCATATTAAGAACTAATCATGAGGACTGGGGGTTATGGCTTGAGTGGTAGAGTGCCTACCAAGCTCATATGAGGCCCTGAGTTCAAACCTCTGTGCAAAAATAAATAAAAAGGGCACAAAACCTAAAAATATATGTCCATACACGAACATGTATGGACATTTCAATATTGGATAACTCAAATGTCCATTAATAGATAAATGGATAACCATAATGTAGTATATTTATAGAATAGAATATTACTTGGCAATAAAAAGGAATGAAATACTAACACATGCTATATCTGTCTTGAAAGTATCATTCAAGGGCTGGGAAGATGGCTCAGTAGTAGAGTGCTTCCCTGGCATGCATGAGGCCCAGAGTTCCATTCCTCAGCACCACATAAGCAGAAAAAGCAGGAAGTGGCACTGTGGCTCAAGTGGTAGAGTGCTAGCCTTGAGCTGAAGAGCTGAGGGACAGCGCCCAGGCACAGAGTTCAGGCCCATGACCAACAACAGCAACAAAAAGTATCATTCAAGGGGGCTGGGAATGTGGCTTGTGGTAGAGTGCTTGCCTAGAATGCATAAAGCCTGGGTTTGATTCCTCAGTACCACATAAACAGAAAAAGCCAGAAGTGGTACTGTGACTCAAGTGGTAGAGCACTCACCTTGAGTATAAGAAGCTTAGAGACAGTGCCTAGGCCCTGAGTTCAAGCCCCAGGACTGGCTATACATATATGTATGGCTGTATATATGGCTATACACACACACACACACACACACACACATATAATTCAAGGCTGGGTGCCAGTGGTTCACACCTGTAATCCTAGCTACTCAGGAGGCTGAGATCTGAGGATTGTGTTTGGAAGCCAGGTTGGGTAGGAACGTCCTTGAGACTCTCATAGCCAATAAACTAACTCAGAAAAGCCCAGAAGTGGCACTGTGGCTCAAGTGGTAGAGCACTAGCCTTGAGCACAAAGAAGCTCTGGGACAGTGCCCAGGTCTTAAGTTCAAGCCCCAGGACTGGCAAAAAAAAAAAATCAAGCCAGGTGTAATGGTCCATGGCTGGAATTTGAGCACTCAGAAGAGAGAGGACTAGTGCAAGTTTGAGGCCAGCTGGAGGTATGTAGTAAGACTGAGTGATTGAGTGATTTTTTTTTTTTGTGAGTAGTCACAAAAGGCTAACAACTTTCTGACCTCATTTGTACAAAGTCTCTGGAGCTAGTGAATCTGTGGCGATTGCATTGGTCTAAGGAGTTTGGGAAGGACATGAAGAGGGATTGTCAGAACAGGATGTCTTTGTGGCTAAGAAAAATGTTCTAAAATCAGTTATGATGATGGCTCTACAAGTCTGTGATTATACACAAACTAGTGAACTGTGTGCTTTCAATGAGGGAATTGTGTGGAAGATAAATTGATTATTGAATAAAGCTGGTTTTTTTTTAATCTTAAAAAGCACACACCACAATTTCCCTGTGGGAGTACTTATTGCAGACAACTTTTGTGTGTGTGTGTGTGTGTGTGTGTGTGTGTGCACGTGCATGTGCATGCACATGAGCTGACCCAGAGACTTATTGCAACCCAAATGACTCAACCAATCCCAGCATGCAATGCACCATCACACCTGATTCAGTACTAGTACCTCATACAGATTATAAGTAATGGCAGGCTGTATTGTAAGTGCCACACTTGGGTGCACAGAGTGTGGTACTCAGAGCTTGGTGAGCTGTGTGCGCAAGCACAGACCCTGAAGTGGGACAAAGCTGACTATGAGCCTTCACTCTGTCTTATGATCACTGGCAAGTTAGTTTCTCTCTGCCTCAGTTTGCTTCTGTGTAGAGTCAGGGAAAAATCAGTGGAGCCAGCTGCCAATGGCTCAAACCTGTAATCCTAGCTACTCAGGAGGCTGAGATCTGAGGATCATGGTTCAAAGCCAGCCCGGGCAGCAAAGTCCGTGAGACTCTTATCTCCAATAAACCACTAGAAAACCGGAAGTGGCTGTGGCTCAAGTGGTAGAGTGCTTGCCTTGAGCTGAAGAGCACAGGACAGCATCCAGGCCCAGAGTTCAAGCCCCACGACCAAAAAAAAAAAAAAAGACTCTGAGATTATTTTTAAATTGTCAATGAACTAGCAAAAGGCTAGAAGGGGAGGTGTGGCTCAATTGGTAGAGCACAAGCCTTGAGCAGAAAAAAATCAAGTGAAAGCTCAAAGCCCCCAAAGCCCCGTGTTCAAGCCCCAGTACTGGCACATATACCAAAAAGAAAAAAAAAAGTAATTTAGTAATTGCTGTGTGCCCCAACATAGCTTTCACTTGATTCTCCTGCAGTAAATACTTTCACAGATTAAATACCACACTCTCCCCCGGAGTCCCTCGGTGACTTACCAACACGTCATTAATGAATAAATCCAAGTTTCTGGGGGCTTCTAGAACATTCCAACTACGAAATGAGTTTTTGACAAGGAGCCAAGACAGGAAATGAAATTGTCCCTCCAAGGCATGAGCAGAGTCAAGGAGCTAGAAAAGGAACTCACAGTAGAAACTAATTACAATTGGTTTCCCCAGGAATGCAAGGGCATTTGAACAGCAGAAAAAATCCATTCAAGTAAAGTACCACTTTGTCTGGTTTAAAGGAGAAAAAATACGATCATCTCAATACCTGGAGAAAAAAGTCATAGATGGTAAGATTCAGTGCTCACTTATGATTAAAATCAATAAGGACAGGGATGGTGAGACATGTGTATAATACCAGAACTCAGGAGGCAGAGACAGGAAGACTACAAATTCAAGGGGACCTGGACTGCTAAGCAAATCCTGTCTCAAAAAAAAAAAAATTGAATTTTTTTAGCTAGGCACCAGTGGCTCACACCTGTAACCCTAGCTACTCAGGAGTTTAAGATCTAAGGATCAAAGTTGGAAGTCAGTCCGGGCAGGGAAGTCCATGAGACTCTTACTTCTGATTAAATACTAAAAAGTCCGAAGTGGAGCTGTGGCTCAAGTAGTTTTGAGCTAAAATGCGAAAAAGCTAAAGGTCAGGCTCTGAGTTCAAGCCCCATCACCAGCACAAAAACAAAGAATAAATATTACATATTTTACTTATTACTGTTATAGTGTTATGTAACATGGTTGTTTTTGTTGTTGTTTGTTTGGAGGTTGTGGGGCTTGAGCCCAGGGCTTGGGTACTGTTCCTGAGCTCTTTTGCTCAAGGCTAGTACTCTACCACTTTGAGCCACAGCTCTGCTTCTGGTTTTTGAGTGCTTAATTGGAATAAGAGTCTCATGGGGACTTTTCTGCCCAGGCTGGCTTCAAACCCTGATCCTCAGACCTCAGCCTCCTGAATAGCTAGGATTATAGGCGTGAGCCACTGGTACCTGGCTTGTATTTTTAATATATTTATTGCTATTATTAAGGTGTATGCAGAGGATTACAATTTCATTATTCAGGTAATGAGTACATTTCTCTTTTGGACAATGTCACGCCTTCCTTCCCTTTCCACCAGTTTCCCCCCTCCCATTTTTGCCCCCAAATTATAACATGTTTTATTGTTTTTGTTTTGTTCTATCAGCCATGGGGCTTGAACTCTGGGCCTGGGCAATATCCCTCAGCTCTTCAGCTCAAGGCTAGCACTCTGGGGCTGGGAAGGTGGCTCAGTGGTAGAGTGCTTGCCTTGCATGCATGAGGCCCTGGGTTCGATTCCTCAGCACCACAGAAGCAGAAAAAGCCTGAAGTGGCACTGTGGCTCAAGCAGTAGAGCGCCAGCCTTGAGCTGAAGAGCTGAGGGACAGCGCCCAGGCCCAGAGTTCAGGCCCCATGACTGACAAAAATAAAAAATAAAAATAAAATAAAGGCTAGCACTCTACCATTTGAGCCACAGCACCTCTTCCAGTTTTCTGGTGGTTAATTGGATATGAGTCTCACGGACTTTCCTTGCCTGGGCTGGCTTTGAACTGCGATCCTCAAGTCTCAGCCTCCTGAGTAGCTAAGATTACAGGCATGAGCCAGCTGCACCTGGCTCCCTTTTGTTGAGACAGGGTCTTGTTATATAGCCCAGGCTGTCCTTGAACTTACAATCCTTCTGCCTTGGCCTCCCAGGTGCACCATCATATCCAGCTTAGACTTGATCTTATAACCACCCACTCCTGAGGTGAGGACATTAATCAATTCACGAAGAATTTTCCCTCATGACTCAACCACCTCTCCTTAGGCCCCACCCCCAACACAGCTGCACTGGGCATCAAGTTTCCAATGCATGGATTTGGAGGACACAGCTGAAACTTAGAGAAGTCCAAACATTATATTATGGAAAAACCACATTGTGAAATGGTGGAACTATGAGTATTTTTGTTCTTTCTCATTTTCGTTTAGTATGTCTCTATGGTTTTGTTTATTTTCTATTAGTTTTCTAGAAAACATGATTTACGGGCTGGGAAGGTGGCTCAGTGGTAGAGCGCTTGCCTTGCATGCCTGTGGCCCTGGGTTCGATTCCTCAGCACCACATAAGCAAAAAGAAAAAAGCCGGAAGTGGCACTGTGGCTCAAGTGGTAGAGCGCTAGCCTTGAGCTGAAGA
>NW_012267234.1:8296293-8342831 GCF_000151885.1 Dipodomys ordii
TGTAGCTCAATTGGTAGAGCGCTCACCTTGAGCTGAAGAGCTGAGGGACAGCGCCCAGGCCCAGAGTTCAAGCCCCATGACCGACAAAAAAAAAAAAAAAACAGAAAAAGCCAGAAGTAGCACTGTGGACAAGTGATAAAGTGCTAGCCTTGAGCAAAAAGAAGCTCAGGACAGTGCTCAGGTCCTGAGTTCAAGCCCCAGGACTAGCAAAAAAGAAGATGAAGATGAAGGAGAAGAATCAGGAGGAGGAAGAGGAAGAGGAGGAGGAGGAGGAGGACCAAAGAACCCTTTGGATACCCAGCTGAGAGAGAATTACCCAAACAGAAGGATCTCTAACAGCTCTGTAAGAATATTCTGCACTCAGTGCTCCCCACCCCCACTTTGCATCTTGTAGTGTGGAAGCAGGCTGGCCTTCACACCCTCTTACACAATAGTTAAAGACACCAAAGCCCACCTCCTTGCCAAAGTAATGACAGCAAGACAAAACATCACCCATAAAAGCCTTTAAAAATTTAAAGAGCCTGATAAAGGCTTCCATTCCACATCTGCTGTGGAAGGAAATCGCCTCTGGCAAGTGCCTGAGTTTTCTTTTTTTTTTTTTTTGCCCCTATCCTGTACCCCTCAACACCTGTACAAACACCCCTGCCCTGTCATCTTCCCCTGCAGTGCTGGATGGTCTCCAGTCTCTGCAGCCTGAGGACTTGGAGCATGGGGAAGCTCCTTAAGTTCTTGTAGGAGAAATGAATGATTTTCTTCAAGCATTTTGTGGATCAAAGCCTGAGATCTGAGGCTTTAACTAGGACTTGGGACCTTCGGGCATGGGTGGGCCTGAAGCAGGGTTTCCCCCCCACCCCCAGATCTCACACCTGCCAGGTACATCCACCTACCTGCCAGCGGGCAGACAGGGGTAAGGCCTGGCTCCCAAGCTGATACTGCAGAAAAGGAAGGACTGGAAAGATGAAAACCTCACTTAAATTCTCTCCAGACTAAATTAACCAGTTCTGGAATTATAGTTTATTTGTGCTCTGTTTTTTTTAATTTACATTCATTTTGTTTGTCATTATTGTTATTATTAATGATATTATTACTTTGTGTAAAAAAAAACCCCTCTAGGTTGCAGTTGTATGTATATAGATCTTTTTTCATTTTTCCTCTTGGTCTGCCCAAAGTCTTAATGACTCAGAAAAGGAAAGCAGAATGAAGGAAGAATTAGCAGCTCTCTAAAGTTAATCAGAAAGGCTGGCAAGGAAGAGATTAAGTGGAATTAACAGCCTCCCTTTTTTCTTTTCCCAAGCCTGCAGCAATCCTGAATATCCATCTGTTAATACGCTGAGTTTTCCAAAACATTTCTAATGAGAAGTAGCTTCAGATGGAGAGCAAGTCCAAGCATCCAAACCTGCCATGAGATCGCGACCAAGCAAGTGAGGTAAGGAGGGAAGCTGAGTAAAAGTGACAACCTAGGGCTGGGAAGGTGGCTCAGTGGTAGAGCGCTTGCCTTGCATGCATGAGGCCCTGGGTTCGATTCCTCAGCACCACATAAGCAAAAAGAAAAAAGCCGGAAGTGGCGCTGTGGCTCAAGTGGTAGAGCACTAGCCTTGAGCTGAAGAGCTGAGGGACAGCGCCCAGGCCCAGAGTTCAGGCCCCATGACTGGAACCAAAGAAAAAAAAAAAGAGTCTCACAGAGTTGGGCACTGGTGGCTCACGCCTGTAATCCTAGCTACTCAGGAGGCTGAGATCTGAGGATTGAGGTTCAAAGCCAGTCTAGGCAGGAAAGTCCATGAGACTCTTAAACCCAATAAACCACGAGAAAACTGGAAGTGACGTTGTGGCTCAAATGGTGGAGCACTTGCCTTGAGCTGAAGAGCTGAGGGCCAGCACCCAGACCCAGAGTTCAAGCCCCACAATCCACAAAAAAAAAAAAAAAAGTCACAGATTTTCCTGCCTGTTCAGGCTTTGAACTGTGATCATCAGCTCTCAGCCTCCTGAGTAGCTAGGATTACAGGCGTGAGCCAACAGTACCTGAGAATTTATTTGGTCTCCAGATTTCTAGGTGCCATAGGTTGCAGAGCTTGCTTCCCTCACTTTTTTTTTTGGCACTGGGGGTTTGTTACTTTCATTGGGTGCTATTATTGGGACTTGAACTCAGGGTCTGGGAGCTGGCACTTAGTGTTTTTGCTCAAGGCTTGTGCTCTACCACTTGAGCTACAGCTTTACTTCCCACTTTTTGGTGGTTAATTGCAGGTAAGAGTCTCATGAACTATCTTTGAAGCCAGGCTAGCTTCAAATTATGATCCTCAGATCTCAGCCACCTGAGTAGCAAGGATTACAGGCATGAGCCACTGGTACCCAGTAGGTACTGGGGTTTGAACTCAGGTCCTCACACTTACTAGACAGGTGTTCTACCAGTTGAGTCACACCTCCAGTTCTAACACTTCAGACATCTTACTAGTTAATTGGAGATGAGAATTTAGAGGTGTGTGGCTCAGTACCTTGATGCTCAGATCTCAGCCTTCTAAGTAGCTAGGGCTATACATATGAGCAATTGGATATTTGTATCCAGATTTAGGTGACCTTAAGGCTCCTATTGTCCAGGCTGGGAAGTCATCTCTTAAGAAAGCCTAAAGGCTTGGGTTGGGGAGGGGCCAGTCACTGCCTCTCAAGGGAAACTGAAAAATGGTTCTGAGACCAGATTATTATGATTATTTTGTTGTTGTGATTATTCTTCTCTTTAAGGTTCTTTTGGCTTTAAAGGTTTCAGTTTCTAGACTTTTGCCAACCACTGAGATTCTAGGGTTTCGTGAGTGCTTATTGATTAATCAATTCCTTGCTGGCTATATACACATCTACATAAATGCTTGAACTCTGATCTCTGGAAACTGATAGCTCAGGCCTTGGCAAAAATTCACCTGTGTTGAAGGCAGTGTCTGCCCACCCAAGATTCAGGGAAAGGAAGCCCTGAAGGAGATAGCAGGTTTCACAACGCATGCACTTGTCAGGACGTCCGGTGATGGATGGGAAGAGTTGGCTAGTGATGTCATCAAGTCAGAAGCAGGGTCGAGAGAAGATCAGTGATAGACTCAGGACCCATGAGCAGAGCGTTGGGCGGGGCTTGCCAGGAAACCAGGCTTCTCCCAGAGTTCCTCACCGCTTCCTGGACAACTAGAGCACACCCACTTGTCTCTGGGATACATCCTTCGTGTGTTCTGTGGGAGTGAAGCGCTTGGAGTTTTACTACCAAAAATGGGAAGAAAAGCTCTATGGAAATGTTTCTTGGAGGACCTAGAATTTAACCTTGGACCAAAGGCAAATATGCTCATTTTCAGAGATTCTTAAGAAAAAGGATCTGAGGGCTGGGCGTATAACTCAGTGATACAGTGACTTCCATAATGTAGGCAAGGTCCTGGGGTCCATACCCAACACTGCAAAAAAAAAAAAAAGATAATAATGAATTAATATTTAAAAAAAACAGATGTCAAATTCTTTCTAACAAAAATCTTGTCCCCAATTTTTTTCTCCTAGAAAGTCCTTATGGATGGCAGGTTAACAAATAAGTTAGGCAATGGGCTTTAGAGCAAGGCAGATCTTAGAGCAAGGTTAGATTGTGTCTTTCCTTTGCTCTAGCTGTGTGGCCTTGGGAAAGGGAAATCACCTCAGTTTCCTGGAAATAATACTTAGCAGTGCTGCCATCCAGTAAGTAATCAGTGAGTCTGGTATCCAGTGAGTAATCAAGAAATGGTGAGGGCCTGGTGCTGGTGGCTCGTGCCTGTGATCCTAGCTACTCAGGAGGCTAGATCTGAGGATCACAGTTCAAATCCAGTGGAGTCTGTGAGACTCTGATCTCCAGTTAACCACTAGAAATCCAGAAGTGGTGCTATGGCTCAAGTGATAGAGCGCTTGCCTTGAGCTGAAAAGACTAGGGATAGCACCCAAGCCCCAAGTTCAAGTCCCATGTCAAATAAAAACAAATAAAACAAAACAAAAAAAGAAATGGTGAGGGCTGGGAATATGGCTTAGGGGCAGAGCGTTTGCCTAGTATACATGAAGCCCCGCCACCCCCCACCCCCCCGCCACACACATGGCTGAAATAGTGCTGTGTCTCAAGTGGTAGAGCGCTAACCTTGAGCAAAACAAGCTAAGGGATAATGCCTAGGCCCTAACTTCAAGCCCCAGGACTGGCAAAAATAAAAGAAAGAAAAAGAAGCCGGGCGCTGGTGGCTCACGCCTGTAATCCTAGCTACTCAGGAGGCTGAGATCTGAGGATCTCGGTTCAAAGCCAGCCCGGGCAGGAGAGACCATGAGACTCCTATCTCCAATAAAACCACCAGAAAACCGGAAGTGGCGCTGTAGCTCAAGTGGTAGAGCGCTCCCCTTGAGCTGAAGAGCTGAAGGACAGCACCCAGGCCCAGAGTTCAAGCCCCACGACCCACAAAAAAAAAAAGAAAGAAAGAAAGAAAAAGAAATGATGAGCTGGGTGCTCGTGGCTCGCACCTGTAATCCTAGCTACTCAGGAGGTTGAGATCTGAGGAGTACAGTTCAAAGACAGCCTGAGCAGAAAAGCCTGAGATTCTTTTTTTTTTTTTTTTGCTGGTCATGGGGCCTAAACTCTGGGCCTGGGCGCCGTCCCTCAGCTCTTCAGCTCAAGGCTAGCGCTCTACCACTTGAGCCATAGTGCCACTTCCAGCTTTTTCTGATTATGTGGTGCTGAGGAATCGAACCCAGGGCCTCATGCATGCAACAAGGCAAGCACTCTACCACTGAGCCACCTTCCCAGCCCAAGTCTGAGATTCTTATCTCCAATTAGCCACCAGGAAACTATCAGTGGAGCTGTGGCTCAAAATAGTAAAGTTCTAGTTTGAGCACAAAAACTCAGGGACAGTGCCTGAACACTGAGTTCAAGCCCGACTACTGACAAAAGAAAAAGAAAAAAAGAAATGATGACAGTTTTTTCTTCTTTCTTTCTCTCTCTCTTCCTTCCTTCCTTCCTTTCTCTCTCTCTCTCTCTCCTTTACTTGTGTAAGTCCTGGGGCTTGAACTCAAGGCCTGGCTGCCGTCTCTTAGCTTTTTTACTCAAGGCTAACACTCTACCACTTGAGCCACACATGTCCAGCTTTCTGGTGGCTCATTGGAGATAAAAGTCTCATGGACTGTCCTGTCTGGCCTCACTTTGAATGTTAATTTGTAGACCTCCGACTTCTGAGTAGCTAGGATTATAGGTATGAGCCACCAGGATCTGGCTGAAACCTTGCTTTTAAATATTACTGTAGGTTGCCTCCCAAAAACCGTTATATAAACACTAATAAATCAAGATATGGTAGGTGGCAGGGTGCTGATGGCTCATGCCTGCAATCCTGGCTACACTGGAGAAAGATCTGTCGGATTATGATTTGAAGCCAACTCAGGCAGAAAACTCTGCCAGACTCCATCTCCAGAAAAACCAGCAAAAAATAGGGCTGGAGACTTGGCGCATGTTGTAGAAGGCCAGTCAAGCAAATAAGCAAGTGTAAGGCCCTGAGTTCAAACCTCTGTACCTAAAAAACAAAGTGGTAAGTGTTCTGCAAAGATCGAGGCAGATAAAAGTAGAGGTGTGTGTGTGTGTGTGTGTGTGTGTGTGTATGTGTGTGAGAGAGAGAAGAAATCATACTTGAAGCACTATGGTAAGGGGAGTCTCTCTAACAAGTCACATCAAAGCAGATACCTCCAAGGGGTAAGGGGAAGATGGGGAACAGTGAGCAAGGCTTCAGGAAGAGCAGGGTGAGGCCTGAGACAGAACCCCCTGGTACTCAGGGGAACCACAGGGAGAAGCCATGAGTCAGAGGGTGAAAGATTGCTCCACCTAAGCTGGGAGCAAGCAACTTCCTTTCACTGAGGTGGAAAGGTTGTGGGAAGGAGCAGGTTGGGGGGGGGGGGGGGGGGGGGGGGGCGGTGGGGGCGGTGGATTTGAGTTTGGAGTGATCTCACCATCACCCAAATGGGAGTTATTAGCCCCAGAGGCCTTAGAGGGATTAAGTAACTCACTCCAGCTCATCTGGTGGTGATTGTCAGAGGCACAATTCAAACACAGGTCAAGTCTTTTCTCTTTGTAAATGGTTTGCCTTAACTATTTTGGTACAATAACAGAAAACTAACATACAGATAGCAAGGTCTCAAAGGCCTTAGATTCTACCCAGATAAGATGTCTGCCACAAGTATCCCCAGAATTGATACATTCTCATAATGACAGATGATTATCCCTAGACTGAATTGATGCATGCAACCACAGCCTCATCCTGCCATTTCTAGATATTCCTAATCATGCCTCAGTGGAAGTCTGGGTCTTTCTCAATCCCCAGCATACTCTGCCTGCCATGGGCCACTCAGAAGCGAACCCTGAGACAATGATTCATGTGTTTGAGTGACTTATTAGGGAAGTGCTCCCAGGAGGAACTGGTAAATGAGTGGGAGCAACAAGACACAGCATGACAAGAGGGCCAGGCCTGGTAGTGCATACCTGCAATTCTATGGGCAGCTGAAGGAGTGGGGGGGGGGGTTGAGCATTTAAACAAGTCTGGAATACTTAGTGAGTTCTAGGCATTGCAATCCTGCCTTGGCCTATGTTACCCTTCACCCTTCCTGCTTCTCACTTCCACAGCCAGTCTTGTTGCCAACACCTTCAAAATATACCCAGCAGCTGACTCCTTGCTCCCTTTTACTGTAATTTTTTTGGTGGTATAGGATTTGAACTCCAGGCTTCATGCTTGCAAGGCAGGCACTCCACCATTTGAGCCACATTCCTAACCTTTTTTTGCTTTAGATATTTTTCAGGAAGGATCTTGTATTTATTTGTGTCCCAGGCCATCCTCAGCTAGAAATCTTCCTACTTACAGCCTCCCATGCAGCTGGAGTCACAGATATGAACTACCACTTATGATGTGTTGAGATAGGATCTAAGTTTTTGTCCTTACTGCCTCAAACCTTGATACTACCAATATGTGCTTTCTAAGTAACTAGGATTACAGGCATGAGCCACTGTGCCAACATGATAGGTTTTTTTTAACTATGGTAAAATGCATATAAAATTTTTTTTGGGGGGGTCCGGTCGTGGGCCTGAACTCTGGGCCTGAGCGCTGTCCCTCAGCTCTTCAGCTCAAGGCTTGCGTTCTACCACTTGAGCCACAGTGCCACTTCCAGCTTTTCTTTTTGCTTATGTGGTGCTAAGGAATCGAAACCAGGGCCTCAGGCATGCAAGACAAGCGCTCTACCACTGAGCCACCTTCCCAGCCCACATATAAAATTTATATCCTACTAGTTGGCATGTTTTTGTTTTGTTTTTTTGTACATCAATGCCTATTTTATATTGTGCTGGTCCTGGAGCTCGAACTCAGGGATTTGGCACTGTCTCTTTTTGCTTAAGGCTGGCACTCTACCACTCGAGCCACAGCTCCACTTCTGTGTTTATTTTGTGGGGGGACAGAAGTGGGGTTTAAACTCAGGACCTCACAATTTCTAGGCAGGTGTTCTATCACTTGAGCCACATCTCTAGTTCTTTTTTGCTTTAGAAATCTATCAAACAGGTTCTTATATTTGTGCTCAAGCTACCTTCGACCAAAATCCTATTTATACTTTTGTGTGGCTAGAATTACAGGCATAAACCATTGCATTTAGCCCTGAGCTTTTTTTGCTCAAGGGTAGTGCTCTACTACTTTGAGTTACAGTGCTGCTTCCGGTTTTCTGGTGGTTAATTGGAGATAAGAATCTCACAGGCTTTCCTGCCCAGGCTGGCTTTCAACTGGGATCTTAAGATCTCAGCTTCCGCTGGGCCCAGTGGCTCCCACGCCTGTAATCCTAGCTACTCAGGAGGCTGAGATCTGAGGATCCCTGTTCAAAGCCAGCCCAGGCAGGAAAGTCCCTGAGACTCTTACCTCCAATAAACCACCAGAAAACCAGAAGTGGCACTGTAGCTCAAGTGGTAGAGTACTCGCCTTGAGCTAAAGAGCTGAGGGACAGCGCCCAGGCCCAGAGTTCAAGCCCCATGGCCGACAGAAAAAAAAAAAGATCTCAGCTTCCTGAATAGCTAGGATTGTAGGTGTGATCCACCAGCGCCGGCTTTCCTCCCAACTTTTAAATGTATAGTTCCATGGTATTAAATACCTTCAATACTGTGATGTTGTCACCAAGCATCCACTCACAGAACTCTCTCATCTTGCAAAACAAAAACTATTAGCCTTTTTTCTATCCATTTATTCATCATCAAACACAAGTTGCTCCTGCTTTTCAACTTTTATGAATAGTGCTGTTATAAACCTGGTTTTTTTTGTGTTTGTTTTTTGCCAGTCATGGGGCTTGAACTCAGGGCCTGGACTCTGTCCCTGAGCTTCTTTTGCTCAAGGCTAGCACTGTGCCACTTCCAGCTTTTTCTGTTTATGTGGTACTGAGGAATTGAACCCAGGACTTTGTGTGTGCTAGGCAAGCACTCTGCCACTAAGCCACACTAAGCAGGTTTATAGCAGGTATATATCTCCAAGTCCCTGATTTTACTTCTTTGGGGAATGTACCAGAAATGAAATTTGATGGATCATATAGTATTTCTATTGTTTTCTTTTTCATTTTTTGTGTGCTGGTCATAGGGCTTGAACTCAGTGCCTGAGTATTGTCCTTGAGCTTTTTTTACTCAGTTCTAGTACTTTACCACTTGAGCCACAGGAAATGGTGCTGTGGCCACAGCTCCACTTCCAGCATTTTTGGTGGTTAATTGGAGATAAGAGTTCTACAGATTTTCCTGTCTAGCATAGTTTTTTGTTTTTTTGTCTTGGGGCTTGAACTCTGGGCTTGGGTGCTATTCTTGTTCCTTGTGCTCTTCAGCTCAAGGTGAGCGCTCTACCGCTTGAGCCACAACACCACTTCTGGTTTTCTAGTGGTTTATTGGAGATAAAAGAGTCTCATGGACTTCTCTGCCCCGGGCTGGCTTTGAACTGTGATCCTCAGATCTCAGCCTCCTGAGTAGCTAGGATTATAGGCATGCTCTACTGGAGCCAGACTTTCTTTCTTTCTCTTTCTTTCTTTTTCTTTCTTTCTTTCTCTCTTCTTTTTTGCCAGTCCTGGGGCTTGAACTTAGGGTCTGGGCACTGTCCCTGAGCTCTTCAGCTCAAGGCTAGCTTTCTACCACTTGAGCCACAGCACCATTTTTGGCTTTTTCTGTTTATGTGGTACTGAGGAATTGAACCCAGGGCTTTATACACATGAGGCAAGCACTCTACCACTAAGCCACCTTCCCAGCCCTATTTTTCTTTTTAATTGACACAAAATCCATATTTATGTTCGCAGTGTGGTAGCTGCATACAAGTCTACTATGTGTGGTGGTTCTATTTTAAATGTTTGTAATGCTCATTCTCTCTTCCATCGTAGCTGCACCATTTTACATTCCCACCAGCAGGGCACAAGTGTTCCTCCACACTTACTCTCCCCCCCCTCCCTTTCTCTCTCTCCCTCCCTTTCTCCATCTCTCTTTCTTTCCTCAGGCTTCAAGTCAAGGTCATAGCCTGGGTGCTGTCCCTTCGCTTTTTCAGCTCAAGGCTGGTGTTCAACCACTTAAGCCACAGCTCCACTTCCATTTTTGGTGGTTAATAAGAACTAAAGAGTCTCATGGACTTTCCTGCCCAGGCTAGCTTTGAACCATGATCCTCTGATCTCAGCCTCCTGAGGAGCTGGGATTACAGCCCTGAGCCATCAATGCTCAGATGCTGTCTACTTTTTAATCTGATCTCTCCACAATGACCAACCAAACCCAAATCATTCCAACTGTTATTTTCCTGGATGCCTGCAATGGACTCCAAGGACCTCCCAGCTTCTGCCCTGGTCCCCAGAAGTTTCCTTACCACCACTTCCCACTCAAAGCCAGCAGAGGCTTCCTCCCTCCCACCCACCCAGAGTACAGGCCAAAGTCTGACAGTGGTGACCGGCTCTGTACAGTGCTCTCCACATTCCCCAAATCTCTGACTCATTTCCTACTTGCTCTTCTACTCCAGTCCCATTAACATTTTTTTTTCTGTTCCTTGTAATCTACAGCCTCCAGGCATTCTGGTTCTCTTCACATCCTAGTTGTAGCTTGTTCTATTACTTCCTTGGGATCTTTGGTGCAATGTCCACTGTCTTCTTTATGAGGCCTGTGGGATTTTGTGTTTGCTCTCTGCTGGGAATGGTGGGTGTAGCTCAGTGGTAGAGCTCTAGGTTCAGTTCCCAGCATCGAGATAAGAAGAGAGGAAGAAAAGGTTTGAGAATGAGAAAAGAGGAGGCGGAAGTGGGGGAGGAGAGGAGAAAGGGAGGTTGGACTAATTCTGTGACAGTTACCTATACAGAATGACTCCTAGAGACCCTGCCACCTGGGATTTGTTTTCTCCCCGGAGCTCTTTGGAGGTCTGATGGATGCAGCTTGCACCGTGGACCCAGGGTGGGAAGGCAGATTGCTGGCTATTTTTCCCTCAATCTCCCTGCTCTGTGCTGAGCACTGCTGCACTGGGGAGGGGACCCACACTCCCCCCACCCTTCAGCATCCTGTGTCCCCACCCTTGGACGTCCAGCAACACCTCAAAGGAGCAACACCTTTCTGCCATTGCTGGGGTTTGGTGCCTTCACACCCCTTTATCTGCTTTCCAACCCTACTTTTTAAAAAATTTTTATTTTAAACAGTCCTAGGACTTGAACTCAGGGCCTGGCACTGTTCCTGAGCTTCTTTTGCTCAAGGCTAGCACTCTATCACTTGAGTCACAGCACCACTTGCGGCTTTTTTCCTTTTGTTTCTGTGGTACTGAGGAATTGAACCCAGGGCTTTTCATGCATGCTAGGCAAGCTCTCTACCACTAAGCCACATTCCCAGGCCCTCCAACTCTACCTTCTGTCCATCCACCTGCACTTCCGGTTCTATCTTTGGTCTACCCAGCACTGTCATGATCACACCAATTACCCATTTTTTTTTCCTCTGGGCTGGAAAATCAAAGGGTGCCAGGACTTACTTTCTTTTTTTGGGGGGGGTCCAGTCGTGGGGCCTGAACTCTGGGCCTGGGCGCTGTCCCTCAGCTCTTCAGCTTAAGGCTAGACCACTTGAGCCACAGTGCCACTTCCAGCTTTTTTTTGCTTATGTGGTGCTGAGGAATCGAACCCAGGGCCTCTGGCATGCAAGGCAAGCGCTCTACCACTGAGCTACCTTCCCAGCCCGGGTGCCAGGACTTTCTTGTGTCGGGTTTGCCACTCAATCTCCTCCAGTGCTTGGCAGGTAGCAGGCAGTCGGGAACTGTAACTCAAATCCATGGAGTGAAATGAGTGACTGAACCGCAGCCGAGGGGCAGCTCGGGACAGGACAGCGAGGCGGTGCAGCGGCGGGCAGAGGCGCTGACTGTCAATTCCCGGCCTGGTCTCTCGGCCCCCTGCCCGGAATGCTGAGTGCCCGGGAAGATGGCGGAAATGAGCGCCCGGCACAGCTCTCCAGCCGGGTGTTTACTTAATTAGGGTCTGCATCCCGAGGCTCGTTTGTGTTTAATGGCTTTGTCTGGCTCCGGGAGGGCGTGAGGGGGGGGCGGGTCGCCTCCACGTTCCGCCTGGGCGTGCGCCATTGCGCCCCCCCCCAGGGTATGGACAGAGCCCCCCTCCACCTCCGCAGGACCCGCAGGCGACCCACCGGTGGTCCTGATCGCGCAGCGCTCCCCGGACACCAGCTGCCAATTGCTCGCTTTACCCTCCGCTGTGAAATTGAAGGCTTCTCATTTTCTCAGTGGAGGAAGGAGGGGTGGCTCAGGCTGGAGAGAACCCGCCGGCCAAATGAGCCAGATCCTAGAGCGGCAACACCAAGCCACATCGGACCGTGCTCTAGATGTCAGGTACTGAGTTTAGTGCTTTTCGTGTGTGAGTTCATTTTGCTCCAAATTCTTGAAAGAGCAGTGGCCTCATAGCTCCATTAACAGATGGAGAATGGTCCCCAGATTGGGCCCCGGGCGGTGATAGATAACTCAGAGCCCAAGATTGTCCCCACCCATGCCCCCTAGCACAGCACGTTAGTTGTGAGAACAGGTAGGCAAAGGCACAAACCCCCTATATCTGAGCTGGGAAGAAAGAGGGGGAAGAACAAAGCGGCAGTATCCTGGGATTCTCCAGGGAGCTCAGGTACAAGAAATGTGGCCCTGGGCTGGAAATCTCAGCTCGATGGGGAGAAGGTGGAGTGACTGAGTCTTAGGGCAGTTTCTCTGTTCTGGGCCCACGTGTGCCGCCAAGAAGAAAAGCCCTTCACGTTTAACGCAGTGGGAGGAGGAAGGAGCCCCAGGATCTGGGGTTTACCTCGCAGGAAGGGTGTAGGGGAACTGTCGATGAAGAATGTAACTTTTTAATGTAGATTATATAAGGTATTCTACGTGAATAAAAGCTGCGTTTAAGTTGGTCTTGTTTGCATTTTACATAACGATGATACGTTATCTCTGGTACTAGGGCTTGAACTCTTGGCCTGGCACTATGAGGTTTTCTTTTTGCTCAAAGCTAGAGCACTCTAACCCTTGAGCTGTAGCTCCACTTGTTTTGTTTTTTGTTTTCTGGTTAATTGAAGAGTCTCACCGATTTTTTCTGCGGGGAGGGTGCGGGGGGACTGGTTTCAAACCGTGATCCGCCGATCTCAGCTTCTTGACAAGCTAGGGTTCCAGGTGTGAGTCCCAATAGCCACCAATGCCTGGCGAGGAAGCGTTATATATTGGGGGAGTTGGGGTGGGGGAGAGAGGAATTTGCTAGAAACTACAGGGCTAACGGCGACTCAGCATCCCCCTACCTCGCGCCCAGCCCCGGCCTTCTCTGCTGGCCTGGCACTGGGTCCGCTGCCAGGCGGACTCGAGGATTCTCCCGCAAGGTCCAATGCGCCCCCCCTCCCCCGAGACATCCCCCCTCCCGCCGGTTTTAAACCCTAGTCCTGGGGCGGGAGCGCGTGGACGGTGGGCAGACCCCGGAGTAGCGGGTGTTGGGGGGAGACACACCCCCCGATTCCAGCCTGGCTCAAAGGGAATCTCTGCTTTCGGTCCGACTCAGATCTGTCTCTCTCCCCCCCCCCCCCGCTGTCACCGCAAAGCAAAGAAATCTTTGTCTCCCGCTGAGGAATGGAGTGATTTTTTTCTCTCTCTCCTTTGAATCCCCAACCTTCGAGACCCTCCGAGTTCCAGCTGGGAACAACTCCAGCGCTGCCCCAGCGCCCGCGAACGCCCACCGGGGAAGGCGGATGGGGGCTCACCGAGGGCCCCAGGCGCGCCCGTCGCGGCCCCACCTGCCAGGGGGCGGGGCCTCGTGACGCTGGGCCAATCAGCGCCCACCTGCGCTCACCTGGCCCCCCCCTCCCCTCCCGCGGGCGAGCGGCGCGGCTCGGAGCAGAGCGCCGCGGAGTTGGGTGGTCGTCGCCGCGCTCTCACCTCGCTCTCCCTCGCGCGCGCGCTCCCCGCAACCATGGGGCTCCTCCGAGAGCGCCTCGGGCCCCTCCTCCTCCTCCTCCTCCAGGTACCCCGGTGCCTGGCCCGCGCCCTAGCGGGGACCGCTCCCTGGAGGGCGGGCGGGGTCCGCACGCCGCCGGGGCGTCGAGGGCCCGCGCGGGGCCGGGCTCCAGGCGGGTCTGGGTAGTCCCCAGAGTTCCGGTGTGTGTGGGGGGGTCTCCCCGAGATGGGGCACAGCGCTGACCCGGACTCCCCCCTCTTTATTTTTAACCCTCAAGGCACAGGTTTGCTGGCCTCGGTGCGCAGCCTCCGAGCCGTGCCCGCGGAGCACCGGGGAGGCTGAAGTGACCTTGGAGGCGGCCAGCACCGAACTGGAGCCGGGCCGGGCGCTGGGGCCAGGTAAGACCCTGCCAGAGACAGCCTGCGTGGAACCGCCGCGCACGGGACCGCACGCGGCCCGCGCCAGGGGTGTCCGGGCCGGGACAGGGCACTTTCGGAGTCTCAGATCCCGGGGAGGTGCAGAAGGCGTGTAAGGGGGGGGGAAGGGGGGGCTGAGGGTGTGTGTGTGTGCGTGCGTGCGCGTGCATGCGTGGCTGTCGGACCCGGCTGGGCAGAGAGACGCCCCCCTAACATCCAGTCCCTCTTTGCCCCCGCAGCCGACGCTTGCTTTGACCCCTCGGTGCCGAGTAGCCGAGCCCCTCACCCAGCCCCGACGTACAAAGCCCTCCCTGGCTGGCCCCAGCCGAGGAATGCGCGATCCGCATTCCTTCCCCAGCCCCCGCGCAGGTGTGGGGATGAGCCTTGCCCCGCGCAGCCCCCTTCGCCCCTCTCGGGCCCCCTTTGTGAACCGTGCTTTGTGTCTCCGACAGACAGACCCGGTCTGTTTCTCTTCTCTTTGCTCCCCTCCCCCGCCCCCTTCTTCCCGGGCAGCTAGCTGGAATGCACTCTTAACCCTGCCCTTCCCGGAGGGTCTGCTCCCCCTGCCGCACGCCTGCCTGCCTCCTCCCTACAAAGGACCTGGCACACCTGGGCTGAGGCCATCACGTATGGGGGGGTACGGCTGCTCCCCAAAGTCTTGGGACTGGGATGGTAGATCAATTGGGGAGGGGGGGTGAGTGTAGGAGAACCAGAAGGCCTTGGGCAATAGAGAAGGGGGAGGAGAGATCAAAGCACATTTTTGATCTGCCAGTTACTAATTTTCCTCACTCAAGTTCAAGAACTTGAGAGTGGGGGGTCACTTTGGTGTGGGGAACCAGTGTGTCATGAGACTTGAGAAGTTGCCGCTGGCCGGTGAGGGTGCTCTTTACCTCTAAGCGGAGAGAACAATTGGGGGTTTCAACACAGAATCAAATCCAAGCGATAAAACAGGGGTGTAACTTGGGGGGGGGGACGTCCACTGCAGAACTCCCCCTGTGGAGAGGAGCTATAGTTTAACCCGCTTTCAAAACGTTCAGAATGGTGGCCACTTAGCATTTTTTCTAATGTTTCTATCAACATAATCCTTATCCACCTCTCAGCACAAATGCCCACAGCTTGAACGTGGGGGTGTCCGTTCCTAGGGATAGAAAGGCCCTTCTTTGTTTCTCTAAGGAGGATTGAGGGCCTGGAGTCTGTGGAAACCTTTAAAAAAAAAAAAAATCTTCCCCCAAATAGCTCAGCAGATTGACAAAACAATTAACACCCAGGCTGGGCCAAGCTGCCTAAACCCTTGGCTGCAGGGAGCTGAGCTGAGGCGTAAGAGGCCATGCACCATAAACTTTCAATTCTTGCACATGGCTTTATTACTGGCTGGCTAACAAACTGCAACTGAGCCAACCTGTAAAAATGTGAACTTGGGCAGGGCCCCAAATCCAATTCCGGCTCCCTGAGGAAGCTTTATTGCTAACCAGACCTCCGCCAAATCTCCCCCCCACCAACCCCCCCCACATTGTCCAAGTATTCTACTAGCCTCTGAGAGCCCTCTATGGTTTTTGAGCGTTGTCATGTCAGCACTTTATCTTTCTTACTGAAGCGGGAACTATCAGATTCACAGCCACTTCTCTAGGCTCCAGGTTGTTGGGGAAAGCCGTGATGAGGTTTTCGATTTCATGGTTGAGTTGGTGGAGCGCTTCCTGGTGACGTCAGGCATTGTAAACCTTTTGAGGAAACTCAACTTTCTCAGGTGTCTGGGTTTAGGGTTGTGAAAATGGTGGAATCAGGCCAGAAACATAGCTGGTTCATGAAACAGTGGGCGAGTCCGCAGGCTTACCTTGACTCTCTCCACAAAGGTGACTGGTTCTTAAGGCAGGCTGACTGAAACAGGGTGCCCCCTTTATTTTAAGGGAGAACAAATTAATTGAGACTCCCCAAGCTGGATGTGGTGGTACCTGTCTGTAATCCTAGCAATTTAGAAGTTGAGGATCTTTTAAACCCAAGGATTCAGGGTGACCTGGGCAACATAGAAAGACTTCTCTCTTAAAAAAATGAACAAGCTGGGCACTGGAATCCTAGCTACTCAAGAAGCTGAGATCTGAGGATCAAGGTTTGAAGCCAGCCTGAATTGCAAAGTCCATGAAACTATTTCTTTACAATTAACCACCAAAAATGCCAAAAGTAGAGCAGTAGCTCAGGTGGTAGAGTGTTAGCCTTGAGCAAAATAAAGCTAAAGGACAGTGTTTAGGTCTTGAGTTAAAGCCCCAAGTTCAACCCACACAAAACAAATTTGTAGCTCAGCGATAGAGTAAGGTCTTGGATTTGATCCCAGCAATGTAAAAATAAATTAAAATTGTAAAGAAAGAAAGTCCACAACAAAAATGTTTGTCTTCAAGAACAGATTTCCATCTCCCTCTCCCCATTCCTAGTTACCCAAACAAAGGCTTCCCACTTTGGATCCAGCCAGGTGGAAAGGGTTACCTTTCAGGCACGTACAGAATCTTAAATGTGGCCAGGCAGGCAAGTTTCCATATTGCTAAGGAACAGTTGCCCCTGGGTTATGAATATTATGGGTGTCTATGAAGTTGAGCTAAAAAAAATGCTTTAATTAATGCCTTGTTTGTATGTGCATCTTTCCCATCAAAGGCCTTCTACAACTCTGAGCTTGCTTTATCGTAACCTTCCTTTGAAGCAGGCAAGGTAAATATTAAATACTTTGAGCTTTTAATCTCAGAGTTGGTACTTGAGAAATTCTATACCCTAACCCTATCAGAGGTTTAAAAGATGGAGAGAGATATCAGAGGTTTGAAAGATGGAGAGACGGAGGCACAGCTTAATGGCTTGTTTGCTCACCTTGGACAGCTTGGGAACTCAAAAGAAGGGCTTCCAGACATAACTTTTACCTCTTGGTCTGTGCCTGGAGCCCAGCACTTAATAAGATGTCTATAGGTCTTTGCAAGAATCATAACAACCTTCCAAGTTGAGCCCATTTTGCAGAAGAAACCTAAGAGGTGTGGTTTTTCCAGCCATTGCTGTTATGCCCAGCTGAGATCTGAATGGTAGTTGCTGAGTTCTCTGACTGAGATCTGAGAAACTCAGTTCAAAGCTAGTCTGGCCACACAAATTTGAGAGGGACTCATCTCCAATTAACCAGCAAAAAGCCAGAAGTGGAAGTGTGGTTCCAGTGGAAGAGTGACGGCCTTGAGTGAAAAAGCTAAGCAAGAATGTGAGGCCCTGAGTTCAAGTCTCAGCACTGGTACATGCTCTCTCCCTGTTCCACCACCCCCTTGCCGAGATAGAATGATGATTCCCTGAATAACAATACTTATGTGAGCTCTTAAGTTTTTGTTGTTGTTGTAAAATTTCCCAGAAGCATTTATCTTTTCTTTCTTTCTCTCTTACTTTCTCTCTTTCTTTCTTTCTTTCTTTCTTTCTTTCTTTCTTTCTTTCTTTCTGTCAGTTGTGGGACTTGAACTCTGGGCCTGGACGCTGTCCTTCAGCTCAAGGCTAGCACTCTACCACTTGAGTCACATGGCCACTTCCTTTTCTGAGTGGTTTATTGGAGATTAGAGTCTCGGGGACTTTCCTGCCCAGGCTGACTTTGAACGGTGATCCTGAGATCTCAGCCTCCTGAGTAGCTAGGATTACAGGCGTGAGCCACCAGCGCCCAGCTTCACTTGGATGCAGTATAAGAGTCCTAGTATGAGCATTTGGCTATATGGAGAGTGAGAGTCAAATGACGAAGGAAATGGAGCAGCATGTTTCCCTGACCCTGTGCATGTCACAGTCCTTCAGATTGGGTCTAGAAGCAAAGACAGAGGAAAGGTGGGAGGAAGAAACTTGTTTGGTCTTGGTGCAGTAACTGGACATGTGGAACGTCCATTGATTTCCTGGCCAGCACTGTTGCGTCCCTGCTTCATGAAGGCCTAGCACATCCACCTTAGCCTCTGGGTTAGATTGAAAGCTCATCCCCCCCCAAAACTTCAAAGTTCATTAGTAAACCCCAACTAAGCTTGAGTTAAGGTTAAGATGATTATGTTTATTTCATCTTTAGGCTAAAAATTGCCTTTTAGTGTGGAGCCTATGCTGTAACTCTACCCTTTATTTATGTTTCATTCTCTCAGTAAACCTGTATTTAGCTTCCGTAGGTGCCAGGGTCTGCGGTAGAACTGCTGTGACCACAGTGCATAAACAAAGTTCTTACCCTTGAGTGGCTTCCAGTCTAACCTTGGATACTTTGTATGCTAATGGCTGCCTTGCTAAGCTGCCAGAGCTAACTTCCCCTGGGCTGGAGAATGGAGTCCCTGGGGCCAGCAGCCTGAAGGCCAGACTTAAATCCTGGTTGGCTGCCTCCATGGTCCCGGGGGATTTCATGGTGCCCATACATGTGAATGTTGGGGAACTGAGCCAGAAGGGCAGCAGAGTAGGGCTGGTTTTCAAGACTCTGTCACCAGGGATCGTGTCTGGGGAGCAGGTCTCAAGCCTCCCATCTTCCCTCCCACCTTCTCACCAGGCTCTGTGTTCCTAGGATACCCAGGCAGGTGTCCTTACCTCCCAGCCAGAAGGAAGGTCTTGCCTATGATGAGCAGGGCCAGAAACCAAAGCTCTGCCAAGTGTCTAGAGGCTGGTGGAAGAGAAGGAAGCGAAGGGCCTCCCCTGCCTGTATCAGTTGAGGCTCCTTTCCTGGGTTGAACAAACTCTGCAGAGACTTACTGTTAGGAAAGCGTATTACATTAAAGTGCTCAAACCTCTGGTCCTTGCTACTTAGAGATCTGAGAATCAAAGCCTGGAGTCAGCTGTGGCAGGAAAGTCCCTGAGATTATTATTTTCAGTTAACCAGCAAAAAACTGCAAGCAGAGGTGTGGCTCAAGTGGTTGAACAAAAAAAGCCAGGTGACAGCTCAAGGCCCTGAGTTCAAGCCCCAGGACTGGAAAAACAAGAACATGTCCAAGTGCTAAACTGGATGACCTACCAATTTCAAATGCCCATAAACCTACACAGATCCAGAAAGTTGATTAACAACCCCTTGAACTCCCTGTAAGAGTGGCATGCTATGTCCTGTTGGGGCTGGCTTCTTCCATGGCATATTGGACGTCATTGTAGTTGATTCTCATATTCTATCCATCATGGACTGATACAGTTGCACCAGTGGTGGGCCATTGAGGGCAGCTTCAGTATTGGGGATGAACCCAGAGCTCTGTGGCTACCAGGCAGGTGCTCTTGTCATTGCACTACAGCTCCTCTGTGAACATTTGTATACACGTCTGTAGCTGAACCTACTACTCCTCTATGTTAGGGATCTACCAGGAACACAGTTTCTGTGTTTGTTATGGGTTTCCAGAACCATCTCAGCATTCTGGTACTGTAGTGGGTAGTTGGCTTTTCTGGGCCCTGCAGTAGCTGAGTCTCTTGGATTTGCTACCCCAGCTATCTCCTTACCAGCCCCCGACCTTATGCTCAGACATTGTAGGTCTTTGTTAGACTCTTGGTCCTTTGTTTGGGGAGAGAATATCTTACTATTGTTTGGTTTGTTGTTGTTGTTGTTGTTTTGGGAGGGGTGCCTGTCATGGGGCTTGAACTGGGGGCCTGGGTCTGTGAGCGCAAGGCTAGAGCTTTACCATTTAAGCCACAGCTCAACAAGTTTTCAAGCAGTTAATTGGAGATAAGAGTGACTTTGACTTTCCAGCCCTGGCTGGCTTGGAATGATGATCCTAAGATCTCAGCCTTCTGAGTAGCTAGGATTACAGGTGTGAACCACCAGCTTGGGCTTTATCTTGCCATCTTTTGTTCTGAAGCTAATGGTTTGGGTGTTGTTGTTTGTTTGTTTGTCTAAAGTAGGAAGGAAATCTGGGAAGGGCTTTGACTTTCTTTGAGGGTGGACCACATTTTCCCTGGGTGGAGATTTTTTTTATCCTAGCCTGTGTGGAAGGAGACTCAGTCTTCTGATTTTGGCAATGGGATGGATGGTCAGGTCCAACTCTTTGTTCATAGTAGGAAGCAGTGATGTACAAAAAACCCAAAAGCCAAGGTGAGCTGGTCATTCAGCCAGCAGCCACTTGGTGCTAGATATTGAGAGGTAAGCAAGGCCCATGGCTCCTTAGCTTTGAGCTCCTACTTTAGAGGAGAATACAGGTTAGCCAACAGACAGTTTTAATAGTGACTCCTCCATTCACCAACTGTCCCTTGACCACCTACTAAGTGGGCCAGTCCTACTGTGTGCAGGGGATATGGTAGTGAACAAAGATGGGAGGAAACCCAAGCCTCAAAGGCCACTTCAGTGCTAGTGAAAAAGACATAAAATAAGCTGAGTGAGTGTGTGTGTGTGTTTGAGACAGAGACAGAGAGAGAGAGAAAAGTAAAAAAAAGAAAATGGGAGTGGGGGGAGATTGAGTGGTGATGAGAAGAAATGATTTAGGGAGTTGCTCACATGTTTCTGGAATGGCCTGTAGGAAGTGGCCAGGCTACACACTGGGGAAGAGTTAGGAGATTGGAGCAGGATGGGCTGCAGGGAAAGTTCTGGCATTAAAAACAGCAGAGTGGGTTCCATTAACGTAAATATGCATACATGTAATACGGCTGGAGTGTAAAGCAGGGACAGCCAAGTGAGCAGCGGCTTGGAGTTGTCAAGCAGAGGCCGAGGCCGCTGGGAAAGCTGGGAAAGGTGGAAGGATTCCTAACATCTTGGAACCAGAAAGTGGGGCTTCTGCCTCCTGTCTTTCATTTAGTCATAGGGATGGATGGCCAACCTGAGCTGTGGGGCTGACAAGCAAGGAGTTTAAAGATGTCCACCCACTATGTATATATGGACAGGCCAAAATGAACTCTTTTGTACTGCTCATGCAACTAATTGATATTAATAAAATGTTAACAACGACAACCAGAATGCCATTTATTGAGTGCTTGCTGCACTTTCAGTCATACTCTGAGCTTTTTAATAAGCTCCTTTCATCCTCCTAAAAGCCTCACTGGGCAGGTGGAATTGGCCCCATTTATCTGGTTTGGAAACTCAGGGTTTAATATGTTGTGTTACTTCTCCATAGTCATTCAGTAAATTTATGGAGCCTTGAACCCAGCTCTACATCCTGAGTGTGAAGTACCAAGCCAGTGGGTATCAGAGTGTGAGAGGAAGACTGGAAAGAGTTAACGTCTGACCCAAGTGCTTTGAGTTTCTGCTCCCTCTCCAGGCCTCTGGTAATCACCAGTAGCCAGCACAGAGGTGGGGGGCAGAGCACGTCTGGTCAAGAGCTCTGGCCTCCCTCTTGGAGGAACCCTCCCTCTTGCATAGAAAGGGAGAGTTCAGATTCTAGGCCTGGTAGCACCCACATCACCATTCTTGGCCCAGAATCTATTCATCTTTTGCCTCTCCACCTCTGATTCCCAGTGGAAAAATGTGATCGAATCTCCCCTCTGCCAAATTCTGCATGCAAAACCCCACAGCTAAAGATCCCTCAGGCTGCAGCTGTCCTGGTCCCACTGAGCTTTAAGGTGCTGGGGTCTTGCTGCCTAAAATGCAGCTTTCTCTCTCCCTTGACCCACTGACATCTGAGCTGGGGTCCCCCATCCAGGAGGTGGGGGTGGGGATGGCTGGGCTGCTTCCCCCTCAGTGGCCCTAGGGATCATATGGAGGAAAGATCTGTTTTCTCCCAGGACTCTGGAGATTGAGGCTGAGGAGTTGTAATCCCAAGGCCTTCCTTCTCTTCCCCCTCAGTCTCAGGATCTCCACTTTGGGTCATTTAAGACTGTCGGCTGGGGGAAGGTGGCTCACTCCTACAATCCTCCTCAGAGGGCTATGATCTGAGAATCAGTGTTAGAGGCCAGCACAGGCAAGAAAGTCCAGGAGTCTTTCTTCAGTTAACCACCAAAAATCTATGGAGCTGTGGCTCAAGTGGTAAAGTGTCCACCTTAAGCGAAAAAGTTAATGGATAGCACTTACGCTCTGAGTTCAAACCCCAGTACTTGCACACATACACATACAGATGCACAGACACATACACAGATGGGCAAAGAAGCCAGACATGGTGATGCATGAGGAGACTGAGACAAGAAAATTACAAGTTCAGGACCAACTTGTGCTACATAGTGAAGCTAGAGGTGGCAGTCAGTGGTGGAGTCCATGCTTGGCATGTACCATGCCCTTTGTTCACACTCCAACAAAACACACACACACCACAAAGATGAATGTTATCTGTTACCAAGAAACCTTGGAAACCTGTGTTGTACACTTGAGCAAGTAGGAGGCTTATTTTTGCTTAGTTCTGACCTGGTCTCCTCATTTTTTATTTTAGAAAGTCTTCCATCCTGTGGAAAAAGTACATACAGTGGTACAAGTACATCTTTTAAAAATTCCTTGTGCTGAGCGCCAGTGGCTCACGCCTGTAATCCTAGCTGCTCAGGAGGCTGAGATCTGAGGATCACAGTTCAAAGCTAGCCCAGCCAGGAAAGTCCATGAGACTCTACTACAATAAACCACGAAAATTGGAAGTGGTGCTGTGGCTCAAGTGGTAGAGTGCTGGCCTTGAGCTGAAGAACTCAGGGACAGCGCCCAGGCCCAGAGTTCAAGCCCCACAACCGAACAGAAAAAGAAAAAATTCCTTGTACATTTGTTTGTGACAGTCTCCCTATGTAGCCCAGACTAGAGATCCTCCTGCCCCAGCCTCCCACATGCTGAAATTATAGGTGTGTGCTACTATCACTCCTGGCTTACCTTTTTTTTTTTTAAGTTGACCACATCACCTCCCTGGAGTCATTTAATAGAGAAGCAAGAATTACTGATCAGGCAATAGTTTTCATCAGATCTATTCAAAACCTTATCAGATTCTTGTCAAACCCAGCAACCGGGCAGGCCTATGGTGTGTGTCTGGCCACTGGAAAGGGAAAAGGAAAGAGGCCAGGCTTGGTAACTCACTCCAAACTGTGTGGCCTAAGGCAAGTGACACCAAGTCCCAGCCTAAGGCCCCGGGAGCTTTGAGGTGGGCTCTGTTTGGACAATATGAGGCCTGGCAGAAGGCTCTGTACCCCTGGGCTGAGCGTGGGTGTCAGGCTTCAGGCTGGCTCTCTATTGAGCTTCCTTTGCATGACTAGCCCTGACTTGTAGCTGCAGGCAAGGGGGGAGATAGGAACCTGTGGGCTCCCCCGTGCAAGCCGGAACAGGTAGCCAGCCCCACACCTCCTTCTCTTTGTACAGTCTTTCAGCGAGGATTCCCAACAACCGACCAAGACCTGCTGTTCTCCTGACTCGAATGGTCTGTCTGCTCACTTCCAGAACTCCTGCCTTTCCCCACCGTGGATTTAACACTATTCCTACTGCTTTATTACTGCTGTTGGCCTTTGAGTCTATAGATTGCAAGTTTGGCTGATATTCAGAATTGCCTGGGGAGCAATTTTTTTTATCACTCCACCTCCATATGTGCTACCTTACATTGTTTATGTAGGACTGGTTGGGATTTAAAAAATAACCCGTGAATAGCCGGCACCTGGCGCCTGGCTGCTCACGCCTGTAATCCTAGCTACTCCGGAGGCTGAGATCTGAGGATCTCGGTTCAAAGCCAGCCCAGGCAGGAAAGCCCCTGAGACTCTTATCTCCAATAAACCACTCAAAACTGGAAGTGAAGCAGTGGCTCAAGTGGTACAGTGCTAGCCTTGAGCTAAAGAGGTGAGGGACTGCGTTCAGGCCCAGAGTTCAAGCCCCATGACTGGCAAAAAATGAAAACAAAAAACATGAATAGATAAACTTTTGATTGTTTTTATTTTTTGGCTAGTCTGGGAGCTTGAGCTTAGAGCTTAGGGCACTGTTCCTGAGCTTCTTTTGTTCAAGGCTAGCACTCTATCACTTGAGCCACAGCTCCACTTCTGACTTTTTCTGTGCATGTGGTACTGAGGAATCGAACTCAGGGCTTCATGCATGCTAGGCAAGCACTTTACCACTAAACTACCCTCCCAGTACAACTTTATTTCTTTGGCAGACAAATATGTAGCACTTCATTATGTGACAGGTATAGTTCTTAGTACTTTTTATGTATTGGCTTATTTCATTTTCAAACATCCCTTGAAGAAGATATGATCTGGGTGTCAGTAGCTCATGCTTCTAATACTACTCAGGAGGCTGAGATCTGAGATTGGAGTTCAAAACCAGATCAGGCAGGAAAGTTCATAAGACTCCTACCTACAATTAACTACCAAAAAAGCAGAAATGGTGCTATGGTTTAAAGAGGTAAAGCACTAGCTTTGAGCACAAAAGTTTAGGGACAGTGCCCTGAGTTCAAGCCCAAGGACCTACCTCTCCTACCTCCCAAAATAACAACAAAAACACTATGATGACGCTCATTTTACAGGTGTGGAAACTGAAGTCACAGAGGTTAAACTAACTTGCTGTAGGACACACAGCGAATTAACTAGTGGGTTTGGATTAAAATCTCTGCAGCCTGGTCTGAAACCACTGAACACTACTACTTATCTATCCTAGGAGCTTTCAAGCAGGCTCAGTGTTTAAAGCAAGTCCTTGCAGACTTTTCCATACAAAAACTTCAGGGTACCTACGGGAATTTTAAGAATTGGTCTGTGTCATGCATACAAATACCATTCTACAGTTTGCTTTTTAAACTTAGAGTCACAGGCACCATTCCAGACTGTGAAGTTCGCATGCATCTGAGCCATGATTTATGTAGCCAGTCTTCTATTTTTATCTTTTACAGATGTGGTAGGGAGGAGTCACTGTAAAAATTGTAAAATGTTTGGATTTTTTTTTAGAAAGCTATTAGGAACCACCTTATTAGGGAAGATTGTCCTGCATAGATGATGGAGTGAATTGGTTGTCTTAACCCCAGATAAATTGAGCTTTTATCGTTAACGGTACCCTCAAGACATGTGCTATAAGTTTAAGATAAAGTAACTAGACCACTTAAAAATTACTGGTTTTCACAGTAACAGGGCTCTTTTTAAGCTCCAATTATATGACTTCAAAAGCATTTGAAATCACCCAAATTCCAAAACTATTTAAAAGTCCCATGATATTGAAGTAAACTACTAACTCATACACTAACGCTGCTTTCCCTTGCGTGCTGGGAGCCGCATGGCCTTCTTAGTGTGTTTCATTCTCCAGTTCAAAGTCTAGTTAGCAGGCATTTTGCTGAAGGACAGTTGATTTCCATTCTTAAACATTCATTTCTGGTCTTATTGTTCCCTTAAGGAGGTCTGAGGAGTTTTTAACTTGATCCCAAATACCACTGTGACGCAAGTCTCAGACAGGGCTGTGGCACTTGAAAAGCTCACATCATTCTAAGGCCCATGCGTGATTCAAGCCTTATGTTTCTCTACAAACACGTGAAGTATATGGGGATGGGGATAGGAGCTGGCCAGATGCTCCAGCTTTGCAATTCTGTGGCTTTCTATAATATTCTACATGTGAATACTTACAGATTAATGTTATTTTACATTTACATTAATATATTGCATACCATGTAATTATAATATAAAAGTTTTAATATGTATGTATTAATATTTGTGATACCACTTCAATTTCAGTAGCTGAGGTTTTGTTTTGTTTTGTTTTTCCAGTTGTGGAGCTTGAACTCTAGGTCTGGACGCTGTCCTTGAGCTCTTCAGCTCAAAGCTAGTGCTCTACCATTTGAGCCACAGAGCCACTTCTCATTTTCTGGTGGTTAATTGGAGATAAGAGTCTCAAGGACTTTCCTGCCCAGGCTGGCTTTGAACCACAATTCTAAAATCTCAGCCTCCTGCTGGGCGCTGGTGGCTCACCCCTGTAATCCTAGCTACTTAGGAGGGTGAGATCTGAGGATCAAGGTTCAAAGCCAGCCTGGGCAGAAAAGACCGTGAGACTCCTGTCTCCAATAAACCACTAGAAAACCGGAAGTGGCGCTGTAGCTCAAGTGGTAGAGCGCTCGCCTTGAGCTGAAGAGCTGAGGGACAGCGCCCAGGCTCAGAGTTCAAGCCCCACACTGACAAAAAAAAAGATCTCAGCCTCCTGAGTAACTAGGATTATAGACGTGAGTGACGGGCGTCTGGCAGTAGTTGACATTTTTATGAAATATGTCTGTGCTGTAATGTATATGATGCCTGCCTGAGCCCCTAGGCCTGGGTAGACTCTGCTCCTGCCATGGCGATAGAACCTTGGGCAGATTGCTTCACTTTTACCCACCGTGTCTTAGTCTTGCATTGGAAAACAGTGGGAACAAAGGGAACAATTTGGCTGAGTTAAGTTGGTGGCTAAAATGGCATGTAATAGGCAGATAGAAGTTGGGTGTTAGTGGTATAGTAAGTGATAACTTTGTTACATTTGGACTAAGTTGGAATATATTTTGCATGTACATGTATGTTCACATGTGCCAGTATTGGGACTTGATCTCAGGCTCTCTCCCACTCTTCCTTCACTTTTTCACTCAAGGCTGGTGCTTCTCTACTACTTTAGCCACAGCTCCACTTCCAGCTTTATTGCTGGGTAATCGGAGACTTTTGCGTCTGGGCTGGTCTCAAACTCATCCTCAGATCTCAGCCTCCTGAGTAGCTAGGATTACAGGCAGGACTCACTGGCACTCAGCTGGAATACATTTCTTTTAGATTGAATTCCTAGAAGGGAAATTGTTGTGTCAAAGGATGTTGGTGGTTTGACAGTTTGGGATGCCTCCTTCTTGCCAGGCCAGGCAATGTTCGACATGATATTGTGATAAGCAAATTCTAATTTTTATTTTATTTTATTTTTGTTGGTCATGGGGCTTGAACTCTTGGCCATGGCGCTGTCCCTCAGCTCTTCAGCTCAAGGTTAGTGCTCAACATTTTTATGCATTTTATACAGACTGGCAAGAGAGGCAGCAGATAATCATTTGTGAACTTATCATTAACTATAGTAAATTCTGCATGGATTCAACTTCATACTTACTTCACCATTCTGGATGACCTTGACTTGTCCTTTAATGTTGTTAAGTCTTTAACATTTTTAAGTCATGGTCCCTAGGTTTTTTTTTTCTTTTTTTGGTGTGTGGGGGGGGTTGCCAGTACTGGGGCTTAAACTCAGGGTTTGGGCACTGTCCCTGAGCTTCTAGCACTCTATCACTTGAACCACAGCTCCACTTCCAGCTCTGTTTATGTGGTACTGAGGAACTGAACCCAGGGCTTCATGCATGCTAGTCTAGCACTCTACTACTAAGCCACATTCCCAGCACAGGTCCCTAGTTCTTAATACTTCATCTTGCTTTTTAAAGCAGAACACATCTCCTTTGGTGCTAGCAAAGCACATAGGTATATGCATGTGCTCCCATTTTATTTAGAAACTGGCAGTTAATAAGGGCTGACACGTATTGATAAAGTGCTTACTGTTCAGCAGCTTAAATATCCTACGATGTGGCTTGAACTGCAGGTTAAATGTGCAGCATATTTACTCACCATGTCTTATTGCCACTGCAGCTGGCCCTTAGTTGATCAGCAGGATTTCTGTTCTGGTATGGTCCTTGAGGAGGGAATGTGGTAAACAAGACAGCATACTTCATGCTGAACTTTCTTGTATATGTGCTGGTCCTGGGGCTTGTGCTCAGGGCCTGGGTAATGTTCCTGAACTTTTTTTTTTTTTTCCACTTCTGGCTTTTTGGTGATTAAGTCTCCCAAACTTTCCTGCCAAAAATCCAGGCTGGCTTCTAACTGTGATCCTCAGGTCTCAGTCTCCTGAGTAGCTAAAATTATAGGCATAAGCCACTATGGGTTGGCTCAAGGCTGAACTTTGAATTAGTGATGTTCCAATCCCCCTTGGAGCCTAGCCTGATTCAATCAAATATCTGCGCTTACTGTGGAAAAGCTGGAAGATAAGCAAAGGAGAAAAGGTGTCCTGGCTCAAGTGAGGGCCCAGGTCCAAGCTGGTCCTCCAGCGCTGTTGCTCTTCTACTTGACTGGGTTTGCAGAAGGGCTTTGTCACCCTCAGGTGACAAAGGCTACATACAAGTCCCACTCTTGAAAACAGCATGTCCTCTGCCGTCTAGCCCCGCTCCTCCGGGGTCTTTGTGAAGCCCCTGGCACCGGGGCATCTCCTAGAGATGCTTCTATTCCCCATTGGTCTCCTTGCTTGTAGCCACCATCTTTTTGTTGTCACTATGTAACCCAGGCTGGCCTCAAACTCTTGATATTCCTGCCTCGGCCTAACAAGTCTTGGGGGATGCACCAGCACAGCCAAGCTCTCTTGGGCTCCTCTTGCCTAGAAGATGCCTGGGGAGACCCAGGCAGTGCCAGGGCTCAGCCCCATCTCATGATTTGTGCAAGTATAAAACCGTTAATATTTTATGTTATAATTGTCAGGCTATTATAAAGGGCTGCTTTGTGACCTGTTTTCCTTACCTTCTGCAGAGCCCTTTCTCCTAGGTAGGCTTGCTTTTATGACATTTAAGGCCATAAATGAGCCATTTGAATGACTGTAGCACAACATAATTAAGTGTTATGTTGAAAGGTTGAGACTTTTTCCCCTTGTATTTAAGCAACAGCCGTGAAGGTCCTTGAAGGAATGGGATGATTTCTGGCACAAAGCCCTGGTCAGAGGGCTTATTTAAGGTTTCTTAATTGCCAGAAAAGTGCCAGTTTACATTCTCTTCCACCCCAACAATATATAGCAGCACCGGGTTCCCAAATAATCCACAGCTCTTAGCTTTTTAATCAGGCAGTATTTCTTAGTAAGTGAAATGTTTTGTAGGTGGTGCTCTGTGGCTTGAGCCATACTGCCCGCCCGCCCCCACCACCACCACTGGCTCTGTTTTCTATATATAATTTTACTTAGGAAAATTCCAGAATCTCTCTCTCTTTTTTTTTTTTTTTTGCTGGTTGTAGGGCCTGAACTCTGGGCTGGGTGCTGTCCCTTGAGCTCTTCAGCTCAAGGCTAGCGCTCTACCACTTGAGCCACAGCTCCACTTCTGGCTTTTTCTGCTTATGTGGTGCTGAGGAATTGAACCCAAGGCAAGCACTCTACCACTGAACCATCTTCCCAGCCCCAGAATCTCCTTTTGAGTCAATTATACATACATTCTCCACATCTTCTTATCCCTGCCCCTTATCAGAGGTAGCAATAGCTACAAGTAAGAAAGAATTTGCTTTAGGAATTAGATATGTCCCATAAACCAAGCTAGAATAAGAGATCTGGTAAGCAGTATCTCTTCTCACACTGCTGGCTGCCTTTTGGGCCCACCATGTTCAAGATGATATAGCTATTAAAGTCAGAATACCCAAGGGCTTGGGGAGTAGCTCAATTAAGCACAGGGCTCTAAGTTCAGAAGGAACACACACACACACACACACACAAGTTCAGAAGGAACACACACACACACACGCACACACACACGCACACGGAAATGCCCACAGAACAGCATGGAAATCGGTAAGGACTGATCCCTTAAAGGACATTGTGTTCCAGGGAGATGGATTCTCTTGTTTTGCCGAAACATCCAATGTGGTTAGACACTAGGTAGGATTACAGAGCACCTTCCTATTTCAGCCAAGAAGACAAATTCACATCTTATTTTAAAAGCTTTCTCTTTTCATCAGCTCTAGTGCCCGAGAGACTGAACCCTTCTTGCCCAAGTTTTATAGTGGCGCCAGTTGAGGATCTGAGGCCAAGCTTGGCAGGATGGTTTTTGAAGAGGAACTTTGGACCCAGGCCAGAAACTCCTGCTTCCATGGGATGTCTTTTATCTAGTGCAGATGAACAGAACAGAACTCTTAGAGGGTTTTCCTTTTTTTTTTTTTTTTGCCAGTCCTGTTGCTTGAGCTCAGGGCCTGAGCCCTCTTTGCTTCCTTTACTCAAGGCTAGCACTCTACCACTTGAGCCACAGGGAAGAGCTCTATCCTTGAGTGAAAACACTCAGGGACACTGTTTAGGCCCTGAGTTCAAGCCCCATGGCCAACCAAAAAAAAAAAAACGAAACGGGGTGACTGGCTCATTATGTTTCTAGGAATCGTACACGTAGGCTCAGTGCTGAACACAATCCCTATGCAGTGACAAAGTAGATACCTCCTTTTTTTTTTTTTAACCAGTCCTGGGACTTGAACTCAGGACATGGGCACTGTCACTGTGCTTCTTTTGCTCAAGGCTCTAGCACTCTACCACTTGAGCCACAGCATCACTTCAGCCTTTTTTGTTTATGTGGTACTGAGGAATCGAACTCAGGGCTTCATGCATGCTAGGCAAGTACTCTACCACTAAGCCACATTCCCAGCCTTGTACCTCGTTTAAAAAAAAAATCATTGTTTTTATAAAGGTGGTGTATAGAAGGGTTATAGTTACACAAGTCAGGCAAAGAGTATATTTTCGCTTTGGACAGTGTTGTCCTTTACCTTATTTCCTCTTTTCCCCCACCCACAAGTTGTATAGTTCATTTTATAGTTCATGGTATCTAGTAAGTATCTCTGCTGCATTTGTTCACCTTTTGTCCTTCCACTTCTGTGCTCCCTGACCTTCCCAAAGACAGATACATGAACAAACAAGACAAAGAAACAAAAACAACAAAGAGAATGTGTGAGAATGTCCCAGTGTATTTTAGATCTAACTTCTGCATATGAGAGAAAACATGGCGCCATTTGTCTCTCTGAGCTTGACTTACCTCACTTGATTAGTTCTAGGTACATCCATTAACTTGCAAATGACATCATATTATTCTTATTAATGGCTGTGTAAAATTCCATTGTGTATAGAAATGTCATTTTTTTTGATCCACTCATCTTTAGTAGGGCATCTAGGCTGTTTCCATACCTAGGCTGTTGTGAATAGTGCAGCAGTGAACATGGCTGTGCAAGTGTCTTCACAGTATACTGGCTTATGATATTCTAAGTAGATGCCTAGGAGTGGCATGGCCGGGTTCTAGGGAAGATCTATGTTTAGTTATTTTTTTGTTTTTGTTTTGTTTTTGGGAGTCGGGCTTGAACTCTGGGACTGAGTGCTTGTCCCTCAGCTCTTCAGCTCAAGGTGAGCTACAGCGCCACTTCTGGTTTTCTGGTGGTTTATTGTAGATATGAGTTTCACAGACTTTCCTGCCTGGGCTGGCTTTGAACAGGGATCCTCAGCTCTCAGCCTCCTGAGTAGCTAGGCTTATCGGTATGAGCCACCAGTGCCTGGCTCCTATGTTTAGTTTTTTGAGCACAGTAGGTACCTCTTGATCAGTTCCTGGAGTTTGTGTTTTCCAGATCCTTGTGAGGGAAACTGGCTAAAGCAGGCAGATGACTCCGTCTGAGGTCCCAGGTGGGTGTGGGATCAAGAGCTGTGTTTAGGCCTTTGTTTTCCAGCCTTAAAGTCTGAACTGTGTTCATCAACTCACCTCAAAAAGAGTTTGCCACAAGCCCGTTCATGCCCCCGTGACTTGGCAGAGATGTGTGGTCTGGGGGAAAACAGGCTCCAGTCGGAACAGGGGCCCACTCACTTCATGCTCAGGGCAGCTCGAAGGTGAGGCAGGATGAGAATGACTGATGATGCTGGTTTTGAAACAGTGACGTAAGTGAAGCCAGCCATGCCAGGAAGTGTCCAGGAGGAAGCTGTAACCAATTGCCCCAGGGCTTCACCACCAAGTAGCTGGGTGGTGACTCACAGTTGGCAGAAAGGATTACTCATGGTCCTCCAAGTGCCCAGGCAGGTTTCCCTAGCAAGGATAGGGTCCCTCAACCCCCCCCCCAACACCTGCACACCACTGAACCCTCCTACCAAACTGCCCTCTCCAGATGCAGCCTAAGCTAAACCAGCTCCAACCTATGGTCTCTGATCCTGTGCCTTTCCCTTCCTGCCTTCATCCACCAAGACAAAGCACAGCTGTGGCTAACTCCCTCCCGAGTTGGGAGGGAGTTATGGTTTATGTCTGGTGGAGAGATAGCAAGACTTAGAGACAGAAACATGTTAAATGTGTGCACGGGCTAATGGTACTTTCGTTGGCAGCTTACTGTGAGCCAGGCCCCAGGCCTGTGTTAAACACTAATTGAACTTCTTCTTCCCAATAATTTTATAAGGTGGATCTTATTCTTTCCATTTTCCAGCTGGGGAAACGGAGCGTCCACAAGCTCTCACGATTTGCCCACACAATCTGTGTCTGTATGTAAGGAACATTGTATGGATTTGAACACAAATCTTCTGGATTCCATACCCCACATCCTGCAACACTTTAATTGCCCTCAGGCTGCCCTCCTAGTTTTGGGGGGCCTCCTGTGCATTTTCTTTTCTTTTTCTTTTTTTTTTGGGGTCCGGTCGTGGGGCCTGAATTCTGGGCCTGGGCACTGTCCTTCAGCTCTTCAGCTCAAGGTAAGCGCTCTACCACTTGAGCCATAGCGCCACTTCTGGCTTTTTTCATTTTTGCTTATGTGGTGTTGAGGAATCGAACCCAGGGCCTCATGCATGCAAGGCAAGCGCTCTACCACTGAGCCACCTTCCCAGCCCCCTCCTGTGCATTTTCTGTAATTGCTTCCCTAGGGCAGTTCAGCCCTAGGGGTAGCCTCTTGTTTCCTGAGTTGTCAGGCTGAGAGCAGAAAGATGCATACTGCGGATTGTTTTTGAGGATTTGGGCAGGGTAACAGCTAGCTGCGTGTTTGGGTTAGCTGGGTATGTCTGGGTGTCTCTTGTCATGCACGTTGGGGTTTGAAGCTTGCTCCTGCCTGCCTGAATTCTGGCCTTGCCAAATATGGGTTGGAGCTGAGGGGGCCAGGCGCCCTGGGGTACCTGGAATGTGCAGCCCGCACAGCCCAGGACTGCTGGCTCCTTGATTGTTGGCACTGTCCCCTCTAAGAATAGATGCCCAGCCTAGATACTGTGCTACTAATGTTTGAAGCCCCAGTAGTGGAAATAAGCCAGCAGCTAGGGTAGTGGGGTGCACTGCTATACACGCCTAAGGGTCAGAATTCATAGATAACAGGAAGAGGATTTCTGGGATACTGGTACCCTGGGGAGCAGCAGCTCTTCCAGTTTGGGCCCTAAGCTTCCTAGTAATGAGGAGTCCTTAGCCCCCTGCTGGGTAGCCTGCTAGGAGAGGATTGGGGAGCTCTCAGAGAGCATTGAAGGACATCACTGTCTGTCCCCCCCAGTGCTGGCCACAGCACCTCCCCTAGGAAGAGGCTTAAGAAGGGAAAGAAGCTTTCAATTCTCCTTCCTCCCCCACCCCCAATCAGTTGTGGGGGCCTGAACTCTGGGCCTGGGCGCTGCCCCTCAGCTCTTCAGCTCAAGGCTAGCACTCTCCCATTTGAGCCACCGTGCCACTTTGGGCTTTTTCTGTTTATGTGGTGCTGAGGAATGGAACCCAGGGCCTCATGCATGCGAGGCAAGCACTCTACCACTGAGCTACCTTCGCAGCCCTCGATTTTTTAATATCTGTTTGAATAACTATTATAGTTTTTTTTTAAATCAGTGTTTGAATAACTATTATAGTCACAAGGGTCAGAATCCATATCGGTCAGGCTGATGGTAAAAATGTCACTCCTGGCTGGGCAGCAGTTTGTTCATACCTGTAATCCCAGCTACTCAGGAAGCTGAGATCTGAAGATCTTATCTTTTAGCCAGAAGTGGAGCTGTGGCTCAAGCGGTAGAGGCCTTGAGCAAAAAAGCTCAGGAATAGCATATATACCCTGAGTTCAAATCCCAGAACCCACCACCACCCCACGCAAACAGAAATTAGCCATGTATGTGGTTAGCAAGATGGTCATGGCCAAGTGCTTAAGGCAATGGACCTGCAAACAAGTTGCAATTATTGGGAGGGATCGTTTCTTCCAGTCTTTTCTGTGCATAGTCATGTACAATATATGAAGTTCTGCACTCTGCTTACTTTGTCTTACTTCATAGCATGAGATCTTCCCCATGTAATTTAAAACCTCTGTGGTAAATATCATTCCTGGCATGAGAAATAACCTGTGGAGTGTGTGCTCCATAGATGCTTAACCTTTGCCTTGTATTTAAGACTATTTAACCTTAGCTACACGTCAAGCCTGGTACCTCCAGGCGTGTGTGTGTGTGTATGTGTGCGCGTGCATGTGTGCGCGTGCGCGTGTGCGCGCTTGCGTGTGTGTGTGTGTGTGTGTGTGTGTGTGTGTGTGTGTGTGTGTGTAGAATAAGGGCATGGCCACCCTCAGGCCCCTCTGGAGCTGAATCTGGCCCAAGCCTCTTCCCCTGCAGCTGGCCAGCTGTGTCCCAGCTCTAGACCTGTGATGCAGACGTGGGCAAGGAAGCAGCGATGCTCACCAAGCAGGCTGGTGCTTCTCACATAGCCTTCTAGGCAAGCGTCCTGTCTGCACGTGTGAGCTCTGGGTCTCTCTGGAAGAAGCAGCTCTTGATGGTTCTGCAGCTCTTCCCAGCCTCCCATGCATAGCCCCCTCCCCAAACGATGAGCAGACACTTCAGAGGCCCAGAGTTCAAACCCTAGGACACAGTGTGTGTTGGGGGCTGGGCGGGGGGAGAACCCTAAGTTCAAGCCTCAGCATCACGAAAGGGGGAGGGAAAGGGGGAGGGGAAGGAGGATAGATTAATTGGAGCGGCAACAGGAATGGAGTTCCTCCCTCCCCGAAAGGATATAAATTATCCCTACTGGAGACATCTCTTATCAGCTCGGAGACGGCACTAGAGGAATCTACAAGTAAACTTCACCACCGAGCCCCAGTTCCTGCCCCTGGCAGCCCCTGACTGCTTTCCTTTGTCTTGTCATTGCTCTAAACTGTATCCTGTTGCCTTCAACATGCCCGCCCAATGTGCTGAAGCGCGGCTGTGAGTTAGCTTCCTCTGGCCGCTCCCAGGTGAGCAGCCATCACAGAGTCTGCTGCCATGTTTCTCAATGCATACATGCATTCTATCTTGGGTCTGGTGTGTAGGGCTCATGTTTGTGCCTATACTGGGACTTGCATTTGGGACCTAGGCCCTGTCCCTGAGCTCTGTGGCTCGAGGCTAGCACTCTACCACTTAAGGCACAGCTCCACCTCTGGAATTTTTAGGGTATTTGAAGAAAAGAGTCTCATAGACTTCTCCTGCTTGTGCTGGCTATGAACCACAATCCTCAGATCTCGGTTTCCTGAGTAGCTAGGATTACAGACATGAGTCACTAGCACCCGACTCAGAGTGTGAAGATGCCTTGATAATTCTACCCATTCTGGATGGGCACTGGCCTTTTTTTATTCTGGTCTGTTGTGGGGCTTGAGCTTGACCTAGGCACTGTCCCTGAGCTCTTCAGCTCAAGGTGAGCACTCTACCACTTGAGCCACAGTACCACTTCCAGTTTTTTGATGGTTAATTGGAGATAAGATGTCCCTGCCCAGGCTGGCTTTGAACTGTGATCCTTAGAGCTCAGCCTCCTGAATAGCTAGGATAACAGGCATGAGCCACTAGCCTTCGTCTCTTGTCTGTTTGTGATTGCAGCTAGTACAAGTTATGCTGTGACAAACATTATGATACGTGTTTTGGTAAGTGTATTTTTATAGGGTCTGTACATCAGAGTGTAAATTGCTGGGTTTGTTGAGAAAAAATGTAGCAAAATATTTTGTGTACCCATGAAATTTTTCCCTTTCTCTCTCTAGCCTTTTGCAACCTTTATTCTTGTCTATGAATTTGAATATCTAAAGTTCCCCTTACAAGTGGAATTAGAGGCTGGAATGTGGCTTAGTGGTAGAGTACTTATGTAGCATATATGAGGCCCTGGGTTTGATTCCTCAGTACCACAAAAACAGAAAAGGTTAGAAGTGGCACTGTGGCTTAAGTGGTAGAGTTAGCCTTGAGCAAAAGATGCTCAGCAACAGTGCCCAGGCCTGAGTTCAAGCACTAGGACTGCCAAAAACAAAACAAGTGGAATTAGATAGTATTTGTTCTTTTCTGACTTACTTCACATATTTTTTATTTGGAAGTGTTTTTCTGGTGTGAGGATTGAACCATGACCTCAAAAGTCTGCTGATCTACACCCAGCTTAGCATTTCTCAACATCCATTGCTCATTCTTGTTGTACAGTAGGTGTCAGAATTTTGTTCCTTTTTTTTTTTTAAAGAACATTCCTTATAAAGGCTTAGTTCCTTTTAAAGGCTTTATTCCTTTTTTTTTAAAGGAATAGTATTCTGTCAAGTATGCACCATTTCCCCCAGCAATGCAGGGGAATTCTGACTTTCCTATATTCTTGGACTAGGGTGTAACTCCATGGTAGAATGCTTGTTTAAACTGGGTGTAGTGATGTACACCTGCAAATTCGGCATTCAGAAGGCTGAGGCAAGAGGATCAAACTTCTTGTTGGAGGGCTAGCCTAATAGGGATTTTCAGAAGGAACGTACAGCAAGCTAAAATAAGTGGTAGTTGTTCAAGGGGGCATGTGAGCAACAGTGTGCCATCCCACATGACAGGAGTTGGGTTATGTGTAGTCTTATGACCATTAGACCACCATCTGCCTCTTGCTATGGCCTTATCAACCCTGTGTCTCACAAGGCTACCCACTGAATGTCTGATCTTGGTCCTCCGGCCACATGAACAAAAAAGGTATTGCAGGTTGGGTGCCAGTAGCTCACGTCTATAATCTTAGCTACTCAGGAGGCTGAGATCTGAGGTTCACAGTTCAAAGCCAGCCTGGGCAGGAACATCCATGAGCCTCTTATCTCCAATTAACCACCAGAAAAAAACAGAAGTGGTGCTGTAGCGTAAGTGTTAGAGAGCTTACCTTGAGCTGAAGAGCTGAGGGACAGTGCCCAGGCCCAGAGTTTAAGACTGACGACCAACAAAAAAAAGGGGGGGGGGGCAAATTGCACCTACAAACTGCCAGTGGTCAGTGGATGGCCTCTGAATGTAGGCTTCTCTTGTGGTCACTTTGTACCAGCCGTTGATCCATTCAGGGCCTTTTGTCAGGTTGTTTCCCCTGTGGTAGCTTGCAGATGTCACCTTCTCTCTCATACCTCTTCTTTCCTTTCCCACAGCAGCGTTCACTGGCTCTCCTGGAAAACAGGTGCCTCTGCTCAGCATTGACAATGGCGACTTCAGTGTGCTGGCCGGAGGAACTGTCCAGGTAACACAACACATCCACTCTCAGGACAAAAGGAAGATGCAGGCTGGGAATGTGGCTTAGTGGTAGAGTGCTTGCCTAGCATGCATGAAGCCCTGGGTTCGATTCCTCAGTACCACATAAATAGAAGAGTGCCACATAATAGAAGTGGCATGGTGGCTCAAGTGGTAGAGTGCTAACCTTGACCAAAAGAAACTCAAAGACAGTGCCCAGATCCCGAGTTCAAGCCCCAGGACTGGGGGAAAAAAAAAAAAAAGGAAGATACTCTGTGGCCGCAGCAGGACTGGAGGCTTTTGGCTATAGCAGCTATCAGCCTAGTTAACCCTTCCTAAGAAGCAGCAGAGTCCTTAGCCACCCAATGTGAGCAGGAGGGGCTACCAAGCAGGGAAGTAACTGTGGCTGCCCAATAGGGGGCACCAGAGAGACAGGTCAGAGAGGCAAAGTGCTGCCTTGCAGGATCTCAGGACTCTGTCCTGTGGACCTCTCCCTACTTTCCTTCCTCCCTGCTTCCTTCCTCTCTTCTCTCATTCTCCAGGCTAACCCTAATGAAGGCCATCCCAGTAAGCACTGCCAGTCCCATGAGCCTCTAGGAAGGTGGACTTCAGGCATTGGGCCATGCATTTTGGGTTTTTTTTTTGGGGGGGTGTCTGGTCGTGGGGGCCTGAACTCTGGGCCTGCACGCTGTCCCTCAGCTCTTCAGCTCAAGGCTAGCACTCTACTACTTGAGCCACAGCGCCACTTCCGGCTTTTTTCTTTTTGCTTATATGGTGCTGAGGAATCGAACCCAGGGCCACATGCATGCAAGGCAAGCGCTTTACCACTGAGCCACCTTCCCAGCACTCTTTTAATTTTTTAAATAGCTATTTGGGAACTATTGGCATGGCTGAAGTGGTAGAGTATCTGCCTAGCAAACACAAGGCCCTGAGTTCAAGCGCCAGTATCACAAAAAGGGGGAGGAGGGGGGAAAAGTCTCTATAATGAACAGTCTGATTTGTCTGTATCTACCTAAAGCTCCTGTACCTCTCTAAGAGAAGATATAGATAATTATGGGCTAGGACCCCCCCACCCCCTCCCTGCAGAGTCAAGACATTTCATTTTATATGTGTTTAGATAGGTTAGGTGTTAACCAGGCACTGATGGCTCAAGCCTGTAATCCTAGCTACTCAGGAGGCTGAGATCTGAGGATCTCCCTTCAAAGCCAACCTGGGCAGGAAAGTCTATGAGACTCTTATCTCCAATTAACCACCAAAAAATAAGAAGTGGCGCTGTGGCTCAAGTGGTAGAGTGCTCACCTTGAGCTGAAGAGCTGAGGGACAGCATCCAGGCCCAGAGTTTAAGCCCCAAGCTTACATGTTTCATTTCCATCTAGATAGATGAATATAAAAATAGACATTTCCTTTTCTTGCAAAAAACCAATAAACTTTTTTTTTTGGGGGGAGCTCTCAGAGAGCATTGAAGGACATCACTTGGGGCTGAACTCTGGGCCTAGGTGCTGTCCCTCAACTCTTCAGCTCAAGGCTAGTGCTCTACCACTTGAGCCACAGCGCCACTTCTGGCTTTTTTCTTTTTGCTTATGTGGTGCTGAGGAATTGAACCCAGGGCCTCAGGCATGCAAGGCAAGCACTCTACCACTGAGCCACCTTCCCAGTCCAAGCCAATAAACTTTGTATCTGAACTTTTGCATGTGGTTTATTATGATTACAGTTTGTTCTTTGTCCCCCTGCAGATAAGCACTGTTAGTAGTTTCCTCTCTATTATCCCAGACTTTATCTGTGCCAAGAACATATAAAGGCTGAACATGGTAGTTGTCCCCAGACATAACCAGGAGATTCTGGTATAGCTTAGAGCACCTTCCTACCTCCTTAGCAAGTGCAAGTCCCCTGAGTTCAAACCCCAGTACTACAAAACAGCAACAACAAAAAACATGAACATAGGGTCTTATTTCCCTACCCTCTTACAGTGCCTGACACATAGTAAGTGCTATGTTTTTTGTTTTGTGTTTTTGCAGTTGTGGGGCTTGAACTCAGGGCCTTGGGTGCTATCTCTGAGCTCTTTTGCTCAAGGCTAGCACTCTACCACAGCATCACTTCTAGTTTTCTGGTGGTTAATTGGAGATAACAGTCCCACAGACTTGCCTGCCTAATCTGGCTTTGAACCATGGTCCTCAGATCTCAGCCTCTTGAGTAGTTAGGATTACAGGCTGTTCCTCAATTTTTAAAGCTATGTAGTATTCCTGTACATGAGGGTGCTGTGGTATATGGCCCTCATCAGTGTACCCCTCTAGGTCTCCCTTCTCATCCTTAGTTGCTATAGCTAACAGGGTTCTGGGTATAACCATCTCTTACACATTTGAGCTCAGGGTCTTCTCTCCTTGCAGGAAAGGAAAGAAGCAGAGATCTTCCCATTAAAACGTATCTTACGAAGACGCAAGCGAGAGTGGGTGGTGCCGCCTATATCTGTTCCTGAGAATGGCAAGGGCCCTTTCCCCCAGAGGCTGAATCAGGTATGACTGCCTTCCCGCCGCCAGCCATGGTGACTGCAAGCTGGGCTGCGAGGTTCTTCACTGTGCTGGTGAGGAATTGGCAATGTCAGGAAAATGTCAGTTGCCATTTGGTTTTGCTTCCAGCTCAAATCTAATAAGGACCGAGGCACCAAGATTTTCTACAGCATCACAGGGCCAGGAGCAGACAGCCCCCCGGAGGGTGTGTTCACCATAGAGAAGGAGACAGGCTGGCTGCTGCTAAACAAACCCCTGGACCGGGAGAAGATTGCCAAGTATGAGGCAAGTGGCATCTCTGTAACATACCCCCCCACCCCCGTCCCCAGCATTGTCTCTGTCCCCCCAGGTGGGCCAGGTGTCAGGGGTGGTGGGGGAGCGGCAGGCTGAGTGCAGACTTGTGTGCCCGCAGCTCTTTGGCCACGCCGTGTCGGAGAACGGGGCCTCGGTGGAGGATCCCATGAACATCTCGGTCATCGTGACGGACCAGAATGACCACAAACCCAAGTTCACCCAAGATGTCTTCAGAGGGAGTGTCTTAGAGGGGGTGTTGCCTGGTAAGGGGACCAGGAGAGGGCAACTCTGAGTCTGCTGCACCCAGACCCAGCTTCTGACTGGAAGTTCTTCTGCTCTGAGGGTTGTGGCTGGGAGGCACTTGATCTGTGGAGAACAGAACAAGTTGCTAGGGCTGGAGAAGAGGGTGGTGGGGACCAGCACACCTCTCAAGGAGAGGCTCCTCCTCTGTAGTGAAGACTCACTGCTAATGTCAGAAAGTCCCACAATAAAAACACTTTGACCAGGTGCTTACAGCTTACCCCTGTAGGGCTAGGAAGTTGGCTCAGTGGTAGAGCGCTTGCCTCGCAAGCATGAGGCCCTGGGTTCAATTTCTCAGCACCACATAAGCAGAAAAAAGCCGGAAGTGGTGCTGTGGCTCAGTGGTAGAGCGCTAGCCTTGAGCTGAAGAGCTGAGGAACAGTGCCCAGAGTTCAGGCCCCACAACTGTCAAAAAAAAAAAAAAAAACCAACAGCTCACCCCTGTAATCCTAACTATTCAGAAGGCTGAGATCTAAGGATCATGATTTAAAGCCAGCCCAGTCAAGAAAGTCCAAGAGACTCCCATCTCAGTTAACTACCAAAAAGCCATAAGTGGAGGTGCAGCTCAAGTGGTAGGGCATCAGCCTTAGCAAAGAAGCTAAGGGATAGCACCCTAGCCCTGAGATTGAGGCATATGTGCATGTGTGGGTGTGGGTGTGCGTGCGCACCCACACATACACACCCACACATAGACTTTTTTTTATTATTATTGTGACAATACTGTACAGAGGGGTTACAATTACATGGGTAAGATAATGAGCACATTTCTTATCAAGCATTGTAGCCTCCTCCTTTGTTTCCCCTTCCCATCCCGTCGTATCCTCTCCCCCCCCCACCCCCCAGCCCCGTCTCCCCCATCAAAGTTGTAAAGTTCGTTTTTTTGACATAACGACTTGTACATCTCATTGTTGCAATGGGTCCTCCTGTATCCCTGTTTTAACAATTTGTTTTTTCCCTTCCCCTCCACATATACACAACAACATATATAGTGAAAGCAGGGGTTATACCATGGGGGAGGGACATACAAGGCAACAAAGACATAATCTTATAAATACACACATAGACTCTTAACTCCAATTAACCAACAAAAAGCCAGAAGTAGAGATGTTGGCTCAAGTGGTACAGTGCCAAAAAAAAAAAAAAAAAAAAGCTTGGGAAATAGTGTTTTCTCCCAGGTGGATCAGAGCCTGGCCTGAAAAAAAAAAAAGATGTCATCTTTTAAGAAAGAAGAATAGGTTCCAGATGGGCTCTGGCTAGCTTCAAAGTAGAACTGCTGAGGTTGGAATTGGAGCTGGCAGAGAAAGCTTGTCACCTTTCCCTTCTCCTCTCCAGGCACTTCTGTGATGCAGGTGACAGCCACAGATGAGGATGATGCCATCAACACGTACAACGGCGTGATCGCCTACACCATCCACAGCCAGGAACCGAAGGACCCGCACGACCTCATGTTCACCGTCCATCGGAGCACTGGCACCATCAGCGTCATCTCCAGTGGCCTGGACCGGGAGGTTGGTGATCGGGGAAAATGCTGACCGCGGGCTCTCCCAGGCTGGGCCTGATCAGAGAGAAGCTCGAGGCACATCTCCCTTTGGCGTCCTGCCAGATGGCCTCCCCAGATCCCTGCTGAGGAGAGGGGGGAGATGGCAGGTGCCACATGGAAACTCGGTGTTTTCTGGAGGTTTTCTCATTTCCTCTCAGAATGGCTCTCAGTGTGCACATTGCTTCGATCTGTCCCTGGCGGGCCACAAAGTGGGATTAGCTCTGAGCAAACTGGTGTTGCATTCTGTTTCCTAATGAATGTCTTCGGCGAAACAGCCGAGGGTCAGGAACAGGCCCTGGGGAGCTATTGGGACCTGTGATCATCCTATGGCCCCCCTCAACTTCTTGCCTCTGTTCTACGTGGTGGGGGCCCAGGGAAGTGGGGAGAAAACAGCATGAGAGAGGGGAAGAAGCCACCATTGCTTTTCCTGCTTTCTGGAACCCAAGCAAGGACTGGAGTCCCCACGAGCTTCCTCTCTCCTCCTTTTCTCCCCAGAAAATCCCTGAGTACACGCTGACCATCCACGCTACAGACCTGGATGGGGAAGGGTCCTCTGCCACAGCAGTGGCCATAGTAGAGATTCTTGATGCCAATGACAATGCGCCCGTGTTCGAGCCCCAGAAGGTAATGTCCCTCTTCCCTTGCTCCCAGGCACTAACAATGGGCTGAGTGTTTACCTAGCTACATTGCTTACTTATTGCTTACAGTCTCCTTACTTATCCCAGTACCTGACCATTCTGTGCCCCATTCCCTCATCTGTGGAACAGAGATAATGATAAAATGACTGCCACATCTTTCTGGTCAGAAATGAAATGATATATGTTCAGGTCTTAACACAAACCTGGAAAAGGGTGCTTGACAGGAAAATCTTTGATATGGAAACATACTGGCCATATACCTATACACGCTCACCTTCCCCATGAATTCGTGTTCCTTCCAGTGACAGACAACTCGGTGTGAGTCAAGGGGATGTACATACTACATCTTATCCATAGACAAGTCCAGCTGCTGAATGTTATTTCAGGGATTGTTAAAAGCTTGTTCTAAGCCAGGCACCGGTGGCTCACACCTGTAATCCTAGCTACTCAGGAGGCTGAGATCTGAGAATCCAGGTTCAAAGCCAGCCGGAGCAGGAAAGTCCATGAGATTCTTATCTCCAATAAACCACTAGAAAACCAGAAGTGGCGCTGTGGTTCAAGTGGGAGAGCGCTCACCTTGAGCTGAAGAGCACAGGGACAGCGCCCAGGCCCACAGTTCAAGCCCCACAACTGACCCCCCCAGCCAAAAAAATTTTTTTTTGTTCTAAGCTTGGCACTAGTGGCTCACACCTGTAATCCTAGCTACTCAAGAGGCTGAGTCTGAGGGTCGTAGTTCAAAGCCAGCCAGGGCAGAAAAGTCTCCATGAGACTGATCTCAAATTAACCACTCAAAAACCACAAGTGGTGCTATGGTTCAAGTGATAGAGTGCTAGCCTTAAGCAAAATTGCTCACAGACAGCAGCTCAGGCCCAGAGTTCAAGCCTTATAACCATCTAAATAAATAAATAAATAGAAATCTGTTTCATTTTAAGCTAGGCACTGATGGCTCACACCTGTAATCCTAGCTACTCTGGAGGCTGAGATCTGAGGATCATGGGTCAAAGCCAGCCTGGATAGGAAAGTCTGTGAGGTTCTTATCTCCAATTAACTACCAGGGCACTATGGCTCAAAGTGGTAAAATGTTAACCTTGAGCAAAAGAGGTCAAGAACAGCCTGGGTGCCCCGAGTTCAAGCCCCATAACAAAAGAGAGAGAAAGGAAGGAAGGGAGAGAAAAGAGAAAAAAAAATTGTTCTCAGTGGCTGACCTTCCAGCCTTTACTGACCAGTACAAACTTCCATAGAAGTTCCTGGCCAGCGCCCTGACATAGCCAGACACTGGCCCTTCAGATCTCAGCTGGATAGGCGGCTGTGCACAGCCTTGGCTAGGCCGCCCAGACCAGCAAAACTCTTGGGCACTAGGCCCTGGAGGGGGACAGAAAGTGGGTCCAGTGTTGGTGTGTCCTGTCCCCATGACAGGGAGTCTGATACTCAGGACTTTCTTCACAGTGTGTGCCTCTAAAACCTGCTGGGGGCGGAGGCTGGTGGTCCAGGAAAGGGTAAAGGCCATGGGGTTTTTCTCAGAAGTAAGTGGTCTAGAGGGGTTGCAGGCTCGGATGGTCAGGCTCTGCGCTCATGAGGCTGCTTCCCACGCCGACAGTACGAGGCCCGGGTACCCGAGAACAAAGTGGGCCAGGAAGTGCAGAGGCTGACAGTGACCGACCTGGACGCCCCCAACTCACCAGCCTGGCATGCCTCCTACCGCATCGTGGGAGGTGACGCCACGGACCATTTCACCATCACCACGCACCCTGAGAGCAACCAGGGCATCCTGACCACCAGGAAGGTGAGTGCAGTTGGGCTTCAAGCAAAGGGCATACCTGGGACGGCCAGGTCTGCATCCCCTCCCCCCCACCCCCACCAAGGAGGGCTGCTCATCACCCCAGGTCACTTGTCTGGGTCCATTTCTGGGGGATTGCCCCCCTCATTCCCGTGTTGAGGATCCTGTTGTCCAACACCCACTTCATGACAATGTGAGAAGTACTGCTGTTTCTCCTCTCTCCCTCCTCCTTTTTCCCCTTCCTCCTCGTCCTTGTTCTCTCTCCTCCCTCTCCCTCTTCCTCCCCCTCTTCCTCTCCCCACCATCCTGGACCTCCTTCCAAAGCCTGGTGTCCACAGGCTACATGTGTCCAGTCATCTCCCACTGAGGGGCTCGGCCTTACTCGGATTAGGCTCATTTGCTCCTCCTTACTCTCTTACAAACCTTTCTAGGAATTTAGAAGTAGAAAGTTTTAAATTAGTAAATACATCTTTGACTTTCAAAAAGCCTATTTTGCCAGGCACTGGTGGCTCAAGCCTGTAATCCTAGCTTCTCAGGAGGCTGAGATCTGAGGATTACAGTTTGAAGCCAGCCAGGATAGGAAAGTCAGTGAGACTCTTTGCTCCAATTAACCACCCAAAAACCAGAAATGGATCTGTGGTTCAAGTGATAGAGTGTTAGCATTGAGCAGAAGAGCTCAGGGACAGAGCCTAGGTCCTAAGTTCAAGCCCCAGGACACCTACCCCCCCCACACACACACACTTAAAAATGTATGTTTCTAGAAGAATCAACTACATTAGAACACATCATGAAGCACTTGAGAATCTAAGACATTCGAGCCACAAATGTAGCCAGAGGCTACATGTCTCAAAAATATAAACATAATGAAGTGGTTAGTTAACTCAGCCTGTTTGTTGAGCCAACCAGATGCATGGATACTGCATCGTCTTGGCAGCACCACCACTACTGGTACTCATGCCCTCTCGGAACAGTGAGCAAACAAATCCCAGAGAAGTCCCAAACAAATCCAATTATGAGCCCCTTTAGAAGTTGCATGGCTAGAAAATGCAGTATATATTAAAACCACACCAACATCTTGGCTATATATGTAAAACATATTCTTAACTCAAATTCCAAGCAGATTTTCTCCTACCCACAAATGTATAGCTGGCCGAGGGGATATTGGCTAGTCATGTAGGATGTGGGATCAGTTCCTGGTGTCTCAAAGGGACGAGGGACCACTGCCCCAACCTATAGATGCCAAAGGCACCCCCATCTGTAACAACTAGAATGTTTCTAGAAGTTTCTCAAACACTCCAAGGTCCATGTCATCTGTCCTGGAGGATGTCGCTGCCCCATTGGGAACAAGTGTTCTAGGCTTTCCTAAGCTAGTTGTCTTTGGAACAATCTCAGTGTCCACTTGGGAAAAACAGGAAGCTTTGGGAGTGGGGGACAAAGAAGAGGCAGGACTGTTGCTTGTGTGGGCCTCAAAACCCTCCTTGTGGCCCTTGTGAGACCCATATACCTCCTCACAGAATGATGGTTCAGATCCTCCTTCTTCCCTAGGGTTTGGACTTCGAGGCCCAAAACCAGCACACCTTGTATGTCGAAGTGACCAATGAGGCGCCCTTCGTGGTGAAGCTCCCCACCTCCACGGCCACCGTCGTGGTCCATGTGGAAGATGTGAACGAGGCTCCCATGTTTGTTCCATCATCCAAAGTCATCGAGGCCCAGGAGGGCATCTCCGTTGGGGAGACTGTCTGCATCTACACTGCACAAGACCCTGACAAGGAGGGTCAGCAGATCAGGTACCCAGGCCCCAGGCCAACCAAGCACACAGGGGCAGTGAGTGCGTTATAGGAGTTACCATAACGATTGTTCGGAAGTTTGGACTTCACCCTTAATTAGACCTCTCTTCCTGCGGTGCTCAAGGCTGGCAAGGTAGGGGTTCAGGGGACAGGTGTGTCCTATCGACGCCCTTCCATCCCTCCCTGCCACCTCAACTCCTCTGCGTTAGGCTCCATTTACAGTGAGATACAGCCCCTGTGGTCCTTAGCAACTCAGTCCTGAGAAGACTTTAAATGGTGACACTACAGTTCTAAGTATGCTGGATACAGGCCTTCTCTTCCTCCAGCTACCACATCCTGAGAGACCCGGCAGGGTGGCTGGCCATGGACCCAGAAAGCGGAAGGGTCACTGCAGCAGGCACATTAGACCGAGAAGATGAGCAGTTTGTGAAGAACAATGTCTACGAAGTCATGGTCTTGGCCACCGACAATGGTGAGGGCCTGTGGTGCTTCCAGCAGGGGGCAGGTCACGTGATGTCATGCATTCCCTTCCCAGCAGAGGACAATGCAGGGAGGAGCCAGCGAGCCAGGCTGCAGTTTCAGGGCTCCTAGGGTGACCGCTGTGATTTTGATTGCTCAGAAATCCCCAGAGTCACCAGTGGTTGTGAAGATTTTCTTCAGCTGAGGTTTTGGTTCACTGAACCCTGAATTGGTCTTCAGTGTTGGTGGTGGTGGTGGTGGTGGTGGTGGTGGTAGTCATAGTCATGGAACTAAGGACCTGGGCCCTGTTCCTGAGCTTTTTCATTCAAGGCTAGCACTTTACCACTTTGAACACAGCACCACTTCTGGTTTTTCTAGTGGTTAATTGGAAATAAGAGTCTCATGGACTTTCTTGCCCAGGCTGGCTTTAAACCATGATACTTAGAT
>NW_012267234.1:8344146-8357348 GCF_000151885.1 Dipodomys ordii
GGTTGTGGGGACTGAACTCTGGGCCTGGATGCTGGCCCTCAGCTCTTCAGCTCAAGGCTAGCACCCTACCACTTGAGCCACAGCACCACTTCTGGCTTTTTCTGCTTATGTGATACTGAGGAATTGAACCCGGGGCCTCACGCATGCAAGGCAAGCATTCTACCACTGAGCCACCTTCCCAGCCCCCCGACAAAAAATGCATAGCAGCTAAATGCTGTTTGTTAGCCCCTAGCATCCTCTGAGCCCTAAAGAACCTTTCTCATCCATACAACCTTCCTGTAAACATGGGAAAACCACCCAGACAGAGGAAGTGATTTGCCCAGCAAATCTTGCCCAGCAAGAGTCAGGAGCCCAGCACAGTGATAGTAGAGGACACACCCTGAGTGAGCTTGCTGTGGACGCTGCACTCTGGAGAGGGTGGTGCTCACATCTGCCCTGGGAAGGAAGAGCTGTAACCTACCTCCTCCTCCCCATCTCCTGACACACATGTTACAGATGTTTAATCTTTTTTTTTTTGTCGTGGGGCTTGAACTCTGGGCCTGGGCACTGTCCCTCAGCTCTTCAGCTCAAGGCGAGCGTTCTACCACTTGAGCTACAGCACCACTTCCGGTTTTCTGGTGGTTTATTGGAGATAGGAGTCTCACGGTCTTTCCTGCCCGGGCTGGCTTTGAACCACGATACTCAGATCTCAGCCTCCTGAGTAGCTAGGATTACAGGCGTGAGCCACCAGCACCCGGCACAGATGCTTAATCTTTTTATGTGTATACCAGTACAGGGGTTTAAACTGAGAGCCGGGACTGGGAAGGTGGCTCAGTGGTAGAGCGCTTGCCTTGCATGCATGAGGCCCTAGGCTCGATTCCTCAGCACCACATAAGCAAAAAGAAAAAAGCGGGAAGTGGCGCTGTGACTCAAGTGGTAGAGCACTAGCCTTGAGCTGAAGAGCTGAGGGACAGCGCCCAGGCTGAGAGTTCAGGCCCCATGACCGGACACACAAAAAAGAAAAACTGAGAGCCTGGGCACTGTCCCATAGTTTCTTGGCCTTTTCTACTCAGGATGCCAAGATCTGAGGATCATGGTTCAAAGCCAACCCAGGCAGAAAAGTCTGTGAGACTCTTACCTCTAATTAACCAGGTTGAGTGTCAGCCTTGAACAACAACAAAAAAAAAAAAAAAAACTAAGGGACAATGCCCACGTCCTGAGTTCAAAGCCCAGTACTGATACGCACGCACACACATACACACACAGAGGAAGGAAGAGAAATAAAATGATGAATTTATTTTCATTCTCCATAGTCCTCTCCATGACAGTGAATTTGGCATTAGCCCTTTGGGCTTTTGAGTACAGAGATCAAACCCTGGCCTCCTGCGCATGCTCTATCCCTGAGCCGCCCTCCCACTTAAAGTGCTAATGTAACTTGCTCGGGGCTACTCTTGATGGACTCTGCTCAGATGCCGAGCAGCCCTCAATCCTGGGGTCCTTACTTCCCACCACCCCTGGCCCCCAAGACTAATGACTCACCCGCCCACTCCAGGAGACTCGGTGGCCTTGTCTCTGAAGAAGTTCCTGAAGCAAGACACGTATGATGTGTACCTCTCTCTGTCTGACCTCGGCAACAAGGAACAGCTGACGGTGATCAGGGCCACCGTGTGTGACTGCCATGGCCACGTGGAAGACTGTCCGGAGCCCTGGAAGGGCAGTTTTGTCTTCCCTATCCTGGGGGCCATCCTGGCCCTGCTGTGTGAGTATCACGTGCTTCCCCATCTGACACCAGAGTGGTTGAGAGAATGGTTCTTCTCTGAACTTCTGAGACTAAGGGACCTTGAGTACCACTAACCAGTTGGCTGGCAGAAGTACTTCTTGATTTGGATATAGTGACACATGCCTGTGATCCTCTAGGCTGGTGACATGGGAAGTTCTTAGGAGTTTTTTTATTGCTGTTGTTTGTTCTTTTGTCAGTCCTGGGGCTTGAACTCAGGTCCTAGGCTCTGTCCCTAAGCCTCTCTGTGCTCAGGGCTAGTGCTCTACCACTTGAGCCACAGAGCTACTTCTGCTTTTTCTGTTCATGTGGTTCTAAGGAATCAAACCCAGGGCTTCCTGCATGCTAGGCAAGCCCTCTACCACCAAGCCGCATTCCCAGCCCCTTAGAAGGTATTAAGCAGAGGAGTGATGTCCTGTGATGTAAATTCTTCATGATTCCTACTGAAAGGAATGTTGGAGGCCTAGGGTGGAGGCAGGAAGACCATACAGACAGCTGTTGCCATCATCCAGGGCAGAGCAAGTGTTTGGTGGCTATGGCCAAGATGGCTGTCTCTGAGTAGGTTGTATTTCAAGACAGTCAATTCAAATTGATATGAGAAGAGTCACCAAAGACGTCAAAGCTTTTGGCCTGAGAGATAGAAACCAGGGGTTTCCTTCTGCTCACCAGTTGGAGAAGGAAATGGGGCAAGAAATTTTTGTCTGTCCGTAAGTAGAGAGATGAGTGGGCACTGGGAAATGCAGTCTGGCTCTTGCTTTCTCTCAGACCTGTGGCGTGGGATTGGGGAGTGAATTGAGCATCAGAAAGCTGGCCAGGAGGGGCTGGGAAGGTGGCTCAGTGGTAGAGCGCTTGCCTTGCATGCCTGAGGCCCTGGGTTCGATTCCTCAACACCACATAAACAAAAAGAAAAAAAGCCAGAAGTGGTGCTGTGGCTCAAATGGTAGAGTGCTAGCCTTGAGCTGAAGAGCTGAGGGGCAGCGCCCAGGCCCAGAGTTCAGGCTCCAGGACCGGACCCCAAAAAAAAAAAAGAAAGAAAGAAAGAAAGCTGGCCAGGGAATCCGCTTCCAGCAGCAGTGAAAATAGCAGTAACCCTAAATGCTCTGTGTCCTTCCAGCTGAGCCACCACAGAAGGAGGGCGGGAGGGTGCCCCTTTATGGTGGATTATCTGTTCAGTTCAAGTGTGGCTAGTTGAGGTGAATAAGGGGCTCATTAGAAGGTAACACCTAGAATATGGAAGGGCCAATGTCCCCTGTATGGGATGTCTGGCAGTATGATCTAGAACTCCACATGGGAAGATGGAGGCTTACTGCTGCTAGGAGGCGGTGACTAAGGCTGAAACTGTGTTTCACAGGTGAGTAGATTTGAGGAAGTCTAGAGAAGCGGGTGTGGCTAGACCTTGGTAAGGGGGGAGAGGATGGGAGACCAAGAGGAAGCCAGATTGCAGACAGGTGCTGGTGGCTCATGCCTGTAATCCTAGCTACTTGGGAGGCTGAGATCTGAAGATTGCAGTTCAAAGCTAGCTGGGACAGGAATGTCTGTGAGACTCTTATCTCCAGTTAACCACCAAAAGATGGAAGTGGTGGTGGAGCACTAGCCTTGAGCAAAAGAGCTCAGGGACAGTGCCCAGATCCTGAGTTAAACCCCATAACCACCACCACCACCAACAACAAAAAGCCAGATTGTGGGAGCTTTGAGGAGTTGAGTGGAACTTCCTAAGTTCAAAGGAGTAGTCACTGTGTGTTCAATTTGGGGCGGAGGGGGGGAGGTTGGTTTTCACTTGTTTTTTCCTGCTCAAGGCTGGTACTCTGCCACTTGAGCCACACCTCTACTTCTGGCTTTTTGCTGATTAATCAGCAATAAAGGTTGAAGCCTAGGTTGGCTTCAAACTGCAGTCCTCAGATCTCAGCTTGCTGAGTAGTTAAGATGACAGATGTGAGCCACCAGCTCCTGACTGGGTTTTAATTTCAGTGGGGCTTCTGAGAGCCTGGGGGTCGTGGCAGGCCCTGTGCCGGGGTGAGTATTCACATCCCCAACTATTTCAGTCCTCCTGCTGGTTCTCCTCCTACTGGTGAGAAGGAAACGGAAGGTCAAAGAGCCCCTCCTGCTCCCGGAAGATGACACACGGGACAATGTCTTCTACTACGGCGAGGAGGGTGGTGGTGAGGAGGACCAGGTGAGGGCCTGGGGTAGGGGTGGAGTGGGCATCCACCAGGCAGGAATGGGTTAAGGTCACCCAACCAAGCCCTGACCAGCCTTGGCAGGGGCCTCGGCCTGAGTACAGAATAGAGCACCAGTTTTCCTCTTCTGTCCATCACTGTAGTCCAGCACTATAGCCTTTCTGGTCAAGTCGACTGAGCCTCAAGTCCGTGCTTAAGTTGAGAGGCTGGGGAGGGTGGAAATGGGGGCTTTTAGAGGTCTCTGGCATGATCAGGAGCAGCGCGGCCCAGGGTGAGGCACAGCGGCCGGGGGCTGCGGAGATCTCAGCCCTGTGCTTCTGTTCATTTTCCTGAAGGACTACGATATCACTCAGCTGCACCGGGGGCTGGAGGCCAGGCCCGAGGTGGTCCTGCGCAATGATGTGGTGCCCACCTTCATCCCCACGCCCATGTACCGGCCCCGGCCCGCCAACCCTGATGAGATCAGCAACTTCATCACCGAGGTGAGGTGCGGTGGGCCTCGTGCATGAGCAGCGCCGCAGAACACGCTTGGGGCTTGCAGGCTTGGCTGTGGGTTCAGATCCTGTTTCTCTACCACCAGTTGACTCTATGTTCTCTGCTAAGAGCCTCTGTGCAGGTTTCTTTCTTCATAAACCCATTTGGCTGACTGGGTAAGGATACGTTAGGAATCATTTATTCAAATCTCTCCATTATATTTTGAAGATACTGTGGAGCTAGACTTACTGGGGTTTAAAGAGTTCAAAATGGAGCAGGGAATGTGGCTCAGTGACGCGTGCTTGCCTGGCATGCATGAAGCCCTGGGTTCAATTCCTCAGTGCCATATAAACAGCAAAAGCCAGAAATGGTGGTATGGCTCAAGTGGCAGAGCTCTTCAGCTCAAGGACAGCGCCCAAGCCCAGAGTTCAAGCCCCACTACTGACCAAAAAAAAAGTCCCAAGTGGAAGAAAAGGATGTAGAGGTAAAGTCTGGAAGTTCTGCCTGTAGATTGCTTCCAGGGTAAAATGAGGAAGCTTCTAGAACAAGGCTGCCACAGAGGCTCCCAAAGGACCCTCCGGCCATTGGAATCACTTGGGGAACCTGAAAGACCATGAGAGGCTCTGACCCCCTCGGGCTGAGACCCTGCCAAGCAGATCACACACGCAGAGTCAGTCACGAGTTTGATGTGAGGGTGGTCAGGGACTGGAGCCAGACAGTAAGCCAAGGTCCTTAATAACAGAAAGAGGAATTCAGCACCTGCTGTGGCCGTGGGTTTGGTGACGTGGGCAGAGGGGCTGGGCTCGGCTCCAGCCCTCCCCCCATCTCTCTCCTTCCCTCCCTCCCTTCCTCCTTCCTCTCTCTCTTTCTCTCTCTCTCTCTCTCTCTCCTCCATCCCTCCCTCCCTCAGTTTTCCTTGCCTTCTACCAATAATGCGATGGGTGTGAGCCTTTGTTCCTTACCCTGGTGTGTGTGTGAAAGAGTACTGAGCCCAAAACCGCGTGGGGCGGGAGGGGGGGAAGCTGCTCATGGCACAGGGTAGCTGGTTTGAAGAAGGTGCTGTGGACTAAAGACCCGGTGGTTATCAGAGGAATGTGTGTGTGTACACTGGGGCTTGAACTCAGGGCCTGGGCACTGCCCCTTAGGGTATTTTTTTCATCAGTTGTGGGGCTTGAACTCTGGGCCTGGAGCTCTCCCTCAGCTCTTTAGCTCAAGACGAGTGCTCTACCACTTGAGCCACAGCGCCACTTCAGGTTTTCTGAGTGGTTTACTGGAGATAAGAGTGTCATGGACTTTCCTGCCTGGACTGGCTTTGAACTGTGATCCTCAGATCTCAGCTTCCTGAGTTGCTAGGATTACAGGCGTGAGCCACCAGCACCCGGCTGCCCCTTAATTTTTTCACTCAAGGCTACACCTTAGAGCCATACTTTCACTTCCAGCTTCTTGCTGGTTAATTGGGAATAGTCTTGTGAACTTTCCAGTCAGGTTGGCTTTGAACCACGATCCTCAGCTCTCAACCTCCTGAGTAGCTAGGACTATAGGTGTGAGCCACCGGTGCCCAGCTTCTTTATTCTTTATAGACTGGTGAGAGTCTGGCCGTCCAAGGTCCCAAAATGAGTGTATGTGGGGGGGGGGGACAGCGCCACCCTTGCCCACAAGCCATGTCCCATTGAGTTGACCTGCTGAACGCTTCCTTCCTTGAGTTATTTCAACCTCCGAAGTGGAGGGCGAGGCCAGCTGGCCTGCCTGCCCAGGACCTGGAGGTCAGCGGCTCCTCACTGGCCATTCTCTGTTGTGGCAGAACCTGAAGGCGGCCAATACCGACCCCACGGCCCCGCCCTACGACTCCCTGCTCGTGTTCGACTACGAGGGCAGCGGCTCGGACGCGGCGTCACTCAGCTCCCTCACGTCCTCCGCCTCCGACCTGGACCAGGACTACAACTACCTGAGCGAGTGGGGCAACCGCTTCAAGAAGCTGGCCGACATGTACGGAGGCGGCGGCGAGGAGGACTAGGCCGGCCCGCAGGCCCAGGGACTGAACATCTGGCCACAGCAGCTTCTCCCAGAGGGGTTGGCTCCCCTCCATCACCTCCGCCCCCAAGGAACTAGGGGCGCTGCTCAGCAGCCTGGAGGGCAGAGGCTGCAAGGCTGGCGCTCAGAGCTGGGTTCTAGGCCATTGACAGTGGAAGACATGGATACCTTCAACACCCACCACCTCTTGCCCTGGGTCCAGATGGCCACAGGAGCTGAACTTCCAGCAGTTTCCCACCTGCTGTAATGTGCTCAGCCAAGGCCCTGGCCCAGGCCTCAGCCCTCTCCCATGCCCCATGTGGCATTTCCCTCTAAAAAATGGATCCTTTTCTTTGGACAGAGGCCTATTACTGAAACTGATCCGATTTGGGGCAGGGGGGGCTGTTTGTTTTTTGTTTTTAATGATATATTCAAAGAGTTCCAGGCCGGTCCCTGGTGTCCCCTTGGGTCTCCTATGTCCCCGCGCCTCACCCCCCACGCGCCCGGCGCTGGTCCTCATGCCTCTCCGCTCTCCAGGCCCGAGGCGTTGCACGCGGCTGGATCACTGCATTTTTATCTGTGGATGTCTAGGTGGTTCTGTATGTTTTTGGTTTTGTTTTGTTTTTAATTTTCCCCCTATTTTTTTAATTTTCCCCGTGGCGTGCCGTAGATTGGAGGGTGATGACAATCGTGTAAATGTATTAGAACTTTTTTATTAAAGGAACTTTTCCCAGAAGGGTCTGGAGAGTGGATTATCTAATTTCCATACTCGTTCACCCACGGCAAGGGTTCAGTTCAGTGGGTTTGAAGTTTTTCGGGGTTGTGTCAAAGGATGGCTTCTCCAAAGCTTCGCCCCGCTACTCCAGCAGGAGAGACCTTGTGAAGGATCCAGGAAGGCCCGGATGCGGGGTGCTGACCTCCCCCCCTCCTGGAAATTCAGAGCCATTCCATTGTGGAACCATTAACAACCTCCTTCCCCTGGGGCTGAGTGTCGCCAGTGGCCAGGCTAGGCCACCTAGCCTGAACTTGCTTCAGACTCTTTTTTACAAAATGGGCAGTGTGGGGGAGGTGGTTATAGTGATTAAATGACTTAATATCTGGCATATAACAAGTGCTGTTTGTGCTAGTTGGTTTACTGTGGACATAGGGTCAAAACTTTTACAGCCAGACAACAGTTAACTTTTGAGTATTTCCTTTCAGTGATCCTCCTAATAAGTAGTCTTGGGATTTTCCTGCTTTAAAGAATCACCTCACTGCCTTTGGTTTGGGTTTGTTTTGTTGTTTTTAATGATGCAAGGGCTGGGCATGGTAGGGCGTATCTGTAATCTCAGCACTTGAGCTGCAGGATTATGAATTCAAGGCTAGGCTGAGCTATATACATAGTGAGATCTTGTCAGAAGGGAGGGAGGGGGAAAAAAAGAGGGAGGCGTGGCCTAGGTGGTGGAGCATCAGCCAATGAGTGAAAGCGCTAGAAACTGACTTTAAGTTCCAGTCTCAGACAAAAAAGAAGAAACAAAAATCTGATCCTCATCAAAATCAAGCAAAATGGAAAATTAGAGAACCCATCAAGACATCATACTGGACAATGCCAGGGCAGGAATACGGGAGAGAGGACAGAGGCAGCAGGGATGGTATGATTCCACTTGTGTCTTTGTTAAAGTGAAGTGGAAAGTTTTGTCTCCAGTGAACCCAAAGAAGCTGAAGTAGAGCTCAAGGGCTTGTCCCATTTGCCATGAATGTTTCCTGCCCAGAGAGCAACTCGGTCCTTCAAGCAATCCTCGGCGCCCAGATTAGCAGCAGCAGCCTCACCAGCTGATTCCCCCGCCCCCGGGGGTGGACCCCACTGTCTGGTTTAAGACTCTACCACCAGATGATGCTCAAGCGCCCTCAGATTTGCCACCAAGGCTCTGACAGCTGATTTTTTTCCCCCCTCATCAGTTCTGGGGCTTGAACTCTGGGCCTGGGTGCTGTCCCTCAGCTCAAGGCTAGCTCTCTACCACTTGATTTCACAGCGCCACTTCCGGTTTTCTGGTTTATTGGAAATGAGAGGCTCACAGATATTCTTGCCAAAGCTGGCTTTGAACCTCAATCCTCAGATCTCGGCCTCCTGAGTAGCTAGGATTACAGGCGTGAGCCAGTGGTAACATACTTGCCTAGCCTGCACCAGACCCTGGCTTTGATCCTTACCATCCCACAAGAAGGGGAGGAGAGATTGGGTAGATTTCTCCTGTGTCTTTTTTTTTTTTTTTTTTTATGTGGTGCTGAGGAATCGAACCCAGGGCCTCAGGCATGCAAGGCAAGCACTCTACCACTGAGCCATCTTCCCAGCCCCTCTCCTGTGTCCTTTGGTCCATTTTGGCTTAGCCTTTGGGCCAACGCCCCTTCCTGCCTCTCCTGAGTGGCAGCCTCTAGATCCCCCTGGGCTGCTCTTGCTGATAAGGGGGTGTAGAAGGGGTGAGTGCTTCCCATGGGCAAAGTGATAGCTTACGTCTGTGCTCTTCAAGTCCTATGGAAATATTTTCAGCTGCTCAGCCACCATTATTAACGACTCCGCAAGTGAGCACTAGCCACACACGCAGCAAAAGAACACATGGCCAGACATGCTAATGGGGACCACCTGAACATTTGACTTGCTAATCCCTCACATTTTGTGATTCCCACCATATGTTGTACATCCTTCTCTTGTTCACCCTCTGTGTATCACACCCACATTTTGTTTGGATCCACAACAGCACACAGGCTGCCTTGCCCATTGCCTCCAGTGCTATAAACATAAGTAGCTGGGCACCCGTGGCTCACACCTGTAATCCTAGCTACTCAGGAGACTGAGATCCAAGGATCACAGTTCAAAACCAACCCTGGCAGAAAAGTTCCCGTGAGACTCAACTCCAATTAACCACTCAACCAGGTGTTGGAGCTGTGGCTCAAAGTAGTAGAGCACTAGCCTTGGCAAAGAGCTCAGAGACAGTGCCCAGGCCTTGAGTTCAACCCCTACAATCAACAACAACAAAAATTCAAGGTTGTGTGTGGGCTGGGAATATGGATTTGTGGATTAGTGGTAGAGTACCTGCCTAGCATGCATGAAAACCTGGGTTCGATTCCTCAGTACCATATAAACAGGAAAAAGCCAGAAGTGGTGGTGTAAAAACTCAAGTGGTAGAGCACACTGGCCTTGAGCACAGAGAGGCTCAGGGACACAGACCAGGCCCTGAGTTCAAACCCCAGGACTGGCAGGGAAAAAGAAAAGCAGGGTGCTGATGGCTCACGCCTGTAATCCTAGCTACTCAGGAGGCAGAGATCTGAGAATTGCAGTTCATAGCCAGCCCACGTAAGAAAGTCCATACTTGCATCTCCAATTAACAACCAGAAAACTGGACGTGATGCTTTGGCTTAAAGTAGTAGAGCACTAGCCTTGAGCTGAAGAGCTCAGGGACAGTGCCCAGGCCGAGTTCAAGCCCACAACCGAAAGTGTGCATCTGTGCATGCTAGTACTGGGGCTTGAACTGAGGCCTGGTACTCTCACTTTGCTCTTTTGCTCTCTCTACCACTTGAGCCATAGCTCCACTTTAGCTTGTTGCTGTTGGAGCTAAGAATCTCTTGGATTTGTTTGCCCAGGTTGACTTTGAACTGGGATCCTCATATCTCAGCCCACTAAGTAGCTTCAAGTTTTTTTTTTTGCTTGTTTTTTTGGTCAATAACAATATCAGGCATTCCAGGACATCCATCTTCTCAGACTACTGAATCAATTCGCCAGGGTCTAATGTGGGGTGTTAGGTGGAGATCATGATTGCTGACAGACAGTCTAAGATAACTGGTTGGAGTTGGAACTCTTAGCTTTTTTTTTTTCTCCTGGTCCTGGGGCTTGAACTCTGGGCCTGAGTGTTGTCCTTGAGCTTCTCTGTGTTCAAGGCTAACACTCTACCACTTGAGCCATAGCTCTACTTCTGCCTTGTTCTGATTAGGTGGTACTAAGGAATCGAACCCAGGGCTTCATGCATGCTACGCAAGCACTCTACCACTAAGCCATATTCCCAGCCCTGAACTCTTAGCTTTGAACTTGGTAACCAGTTACTACCCTGGGCATTTTATAGAAAGAAAAAGACTCTAAAGAAAGAACTCTTTCCCTCTCTGCAGCAGGGCAGAGATCCACCAAGCCTTGTTGCTGATAATCCTTTTTTTTTTCTCCTCCCCAAAGGAAGGAATAACTCCCATGTGCCGAGGTGGGCAGGTAGCTGAAGCCCCGAATTCCTAACCCCTCCCTCACTCTTCTTCCTTAACCACTGGGACCCACCACATGGATATTGGTGATCCAGTCAGGGCCCTGCCTAGCCATGGCCAGTCAGGGAGTGATGGCAGTGTTACAGTATTGGGGGGTTGGGAGGGAGCAGTCACACTGGGACCAGCCCACTATGAGTCCAGTCCCAAGGAGGTAAATCCTTTCCATGGAAGCCGCCTCCAGTGAGAGCAAGGCTCAGTGCAGGCTCAGGTCCTTGGAGAAGTTGCTTTGTTGCTCCATCCTGTACCTTGGGTTCCTATCTATTCAGTGCCCTGAAGGGTGCCTGGCATACAAGGGCTACGTGTCACTGCTGTTACTGCTAATGTGGAGGTCAAGGGGATATCGGGCAATTGTTGTCCCCTTTGTTTCCACACTCCCACCGTGGGTGGAAAATGCATTTCCAGCAGAAGGAATTCCTAGAGATTCCCAGGCTGCTGGAAATGTCTTCAGTGGTCTGACTGCTGTGTATGTGCCAAAGATACTTCCTCTCTCTGCCGGCAGAGGGCACCATTCACCCAAACCAACAGAGCCCTACCAGGTGCCTCCTAACTTGTTCCCGCAGTCAAGCTGGGAGCTGAGGATGGAACAGCATGGGTGTTTAGGGAGTCTGCTGTGTGGCAGGGACATGCTGTCACAGGATGCAGGCTCAATTTAATAGTGGCTAAAACAATGAGAGATTTTCTTAATCTCAGAGTGGCCATCAAAAAGCCAGAAGTGGGGCTGTGGCTCAAGTGGTAGAGTGCTAGCCTTGAGCAAAAGAAGCTCAAGGACAGTGCCCAGGCCCTGAGTTCAAGCCCCAGGACTGCCAAAAAAAAAAACCCTGCAAGGTTTGGTATGGTGGTGCATGCCTGTAATCCCAAGTCAGCCCAGACAAAAAACAAAATGCACGCTGGAGGGGTTGTCTGGCCAACATGTAAGGCCCTATGTTCAATCTCCAGTGCCATTAAGAAAACTTTTGTCGGTTGTGGGGCCTGAACAGCTCTTCAGCTCAAGGCTAGCACTCTACCACTTGAGCCACAGTGCCACTTCTGGCTTTTTCTGCTTATGTGGTACTGAGGGATAGAACCCAGGGCTTCATGCATGCAAGGCAAGCACTCTACCACTGAGCCACCTTCCCAGCCCCTTTTTTGTAAATCTCAAGGTAGAAGTTTTTCCTGTCCTGCCTAAGAGAGTCTTCAATGACAGACAGACAGCTCTAGTACAAGGTCAAAATCAGCCATGCACACAGCTCAGTAAGAGGCAAGAAAATAGCTGAATGATGAAGAAAGAGCTGGAGTAGAAATTAAGTTCTAATAGCCAGGGAAGGCCTTGCTGAGAAAAGTATAGCGTTCCAGCAAAGATCAGAGGGTATCAAGGAGCAATCACACATAAATCACTGCTGTATAGAAGCAGTGGCAAGTGCAAAGGCCCTGTGCAGAAGTGTGCTTGATGGGGTTCAGGATGAAACAGAGAAAGAGAGAGCCAGAGTGTGATGGGAAAGGCAGGCAGAGCAGCAAGAGTGGATCCCAGGACACCAGGCTGCGCTGAGAGCAGGGAACGGCCCCAGAACACCTGGGAAAGAAAGGCCTGACTCATCCTCCCCCCCAGAGCTGGCTCAACTTGATTTCTTTTCTCTGTTCCATCCTACCTCACTGAGGAGGAGGCCGGGGCCTGCCTGGGCCTGTGAGCAGCTGCCGAGCTGGCAGGCAGGAGCTGCAGGATTCCTGTCTCAGGGCCCCAGGGCTGGAGAGTCTGTCAGAAGGGACTCCTGCATGGTGGGGCCTTCGTTCACACTGCCGTCTCCCACAGGAGTCCAGAGATAGCACAGGCATCATTAGCACAGGTGGCTGTTACTCTGCTGTTATGCCCGGCCTTGGGTGCCCTTCCAGCAGCATTCCCTGTATCCCCTGCCCAGCAAGCTACAGGGCATGGTGAGGGGGAAGGAATCCAAGGAGGGACGGGTGGGTCCTGTCCCCACTGCCCACCAGTGGCTTCTGGGGCAGGGAAGGATTCTGTATGTCACCCCAGGAGCCGGAGACAAGGTGCCCCAGAACGACCATGAGAACTGATGTCAAGGTTTTTTGCTATTGTTAATCACATACCAGATACGTGCCAGGCAAGACGATTTATCAAACCCAGAGCCCAGATTTTGGTATCTCACCCCACCCATACCTGGCTTCTCACCTTCAATGAGTTGTGGGAGCCCATGGAGGGCCAGAAAGAACTAGAACTTGTTACCTGATCTATCTTTCCACAGATATCCATTGAGGCCTTACCAAGTGTCACGCTGAAGGCTGGGCCTTGGGGACACCGGCAGGGATGGGAGAGCCCTGGGACAATGAGGGGTGAGTGAGCAGACAGGCAACTACCCTCTCGCTGGCGATGGTCCTACTAAGGTAACCCCCCAATCTGAACCCACATGGAGAGCTGGGTTGGAATTTTCCAGAGGTTGGGAGGGATTCCAAGCAGCATGTGTACATATACAAGATTCCAGAAGGACAAAGAATGCAAGCCAGGTGCCCGTGGCTCA
>NW_012267234.1:8359502-8367698 GCF_000151885.1 Dipodomys ordii
TTTTTCTTTTTGCTTATGTGGTGCTGAGGAATCGAACCCAGGGCCTCAGGCATGCAAGGCAAGCGCTCTACCACTGAGCCACCTTCCCAGCCCCTATTTTTTTTTTTAATTGAAGAAGAGGGAAGGAAGGAATGAAGATGGGAGACGTTTGGTTTTAAACTGTATCTGTTTAGTATGTATTCTCTCTAAATAATTCTACGAAAGGACTTCAACCTAATGACTTATGAGTACAATGCATCTTAGCCTTTCAGATTTTATTGTTGTTGTTGTTGTTGTTGGTCATGGGGCTTGAACTCTGGGCCTGGGCGCTGTCCCTCAGTTCTTCAGCTCAAAGCTAGCGCTCTACCACTTGAGCCACAGCACCACTTCCGGTTTTCTGGGGGTTAAATGGAGAGTCTCAGGGACTTTTCTGCCCAGGCTGGCTTTGAATGAGGATCCTCAGATTTCAGCCACCTGAGCAGCGAGGATTACAGGTGTGAGCCCCTGGCACCCAGCTAGTCTTTCAGATTTTTTCAAACAAGGTCTACCTGTGTGGCCCAGGCTGGCCTTCAAACTCAAGAGCTTCCTGCCCCTCTGCCTCTCTAGCACCGGGATTCTAGGCCTGGACTACTATGCCCAGATCCCAGCTAGTTCAGACTATTTTGAGGAGCCTATGGGATGCCCATGGAAATGCTCATGCACAGGCCGGTTCTCTGCAGATGTGGGGTGCTAGAGAGAGGAGGGAGGGGCATTGGTGCCAGCTTCCCACAGCCGATGCCCTGCTTCCCATTAGAGATGGAAGGCAGAAGTCGCTGGCAGCCACAGAGGAAGGAAGAGGAAGAGCGAAGGAGAAGTAGCGGCTTCACAGCACGGAGGGGCGGCGCGCTCTTCACCCGCAGCCCTCTTCGCCTGCCAGGTGCTTTCCCCAGGAGAGAAGTCAAAGCTGAGCGGGAGGTGTGAGGGTAGCTGGAGACTCATGGACCAAGGAAGCGCAGCAGGCTGCTTGCTTCCCCCTTTGGGATCCAGACACCGGGAGTGTAGCAACGCTCTTCCCACCACTGCTGCTGCTGCCTGGGACCTGTCAGGCCCTGAAGTGACAAAGCGTGGGCTTGGGAAGATGGCAGATTGCCGGGCCAAGTCCCAGTGTCACTCTCCCCACACCCAAGAGGTGGCAATCGGAATTTGAGTGGACATGATCATCTGTAGAACTCAGAAGGAGCTGGGGGGCTAGTGGCTCATGCCTGTAATCCTAGCTAATCAGGGAACTGCAATTCAAAGCTAGCCAGGTCAGGAAAGTATTGAGACTCTTTTTATTTTTTTATTTTTTTGGATCCGGTCATGGGGCCTGAACTCTGGGCCTGGGCGCTGTCCCTCAGCTCTTCAGCTCAAGGCTAGCGCTTTACCACTTGAGCCACAGCGCCACTTCCAGCTTTTTCCTTTTTGCTTATGTGGTGCTGAGGAATCGAACCCAGGGCCTCATGCATGCAAGGCAAGTGCTCTACCACTGAGCCATCTTCCCAGCCCAGTATTGAGACTCTTATCTCCAATTAACCACCAGAAAACCAGAAGTGGGGCTGTAGTTCAAGTAACTGAGCAGAAGAAGCTAAAGGACAGTGCCCAGTCCCTGAGTTCAAGACCCAGTAAAATAATTAAACAGCCTGGGGGGGGGTGGGTGTAGTTCAAGTGGTAGAGTGCTAACCAAGCAAGCAAGCTGAATGAACTCAAGGCTCTGGGTTCAAATCCTAGTACTATATGAAAAGAATAAGATGCTGCATGGGCTGTTTTGGCGCTCAGGGCTCATTCAGGCCCATCATCTCTCTTGGCTCCAGTCACACTGTTGCGGCCTTCGTCCTCCCTCTCTCCTCCATTCGGTGACACACTGCGGTGTTTCATGCATTCTCTCATTAATGGACTTCTGCTTTTTTCAGGGTTTTTTTTGCTATTATGAATAATGCATCTCTGAACCTTGAATGTGTTTCCTGTTGGTGTTTTCTTTCTCTCATTAAATGCTGAGCACCAGGTGTAGGATTTGTGCACGTCCACTTTTATTAGAATCTCATTAGTTTTCCCTCAAAGCAGCAGGCAAGACAGTCTGCGAACACTTGGATAAATGAGTAAAATACCTTTGTCCCTTTGTCTGAAGGGACAAAGGCTAAATGTCAATTGTGGTTTATCTCTAGAGAGCAAGGTGACTTCTACTTTTCATTGTCTTCTTTTTGCCTCTCTCTGTATTTGATTTTCTTTTCTACCCTGAATTGTGTGTGTGTGTGTGTGTGTGTGTGTGTGTGTGTGAGTGAGTCATGGGGCTTGAATTTAGGTCATAGGCTAGGACTTTACCACTTTGAGCCACAGTGCTACTTCTGGTTTTCTGGTGGTTATTTGGAGATAAGAGTCTCATGGCCTTTCCTGCCTAGGCTGGCTTCGAACCACGATCCTCAAATCTCAGCCTCCTCATTAGCTAGGATTACAGATGTGAGGCATGAGCACCCAGCTGGTTTGGCAGTTTTTTAATAAAAGTAAACCTGGGCCAGGTGCTGAGTCAGAGACGATCAAAGAGGACCTCCAACTGCCCAGAGTCACACAATAGGCCTAAAATCCAGTAGTCCTGGCTCCAGGGTAAATCCATTCAATTCTCTGTTTTTTTGTTTTAATTGTGAAAATACCATACAGAGGGGTTATAATTACATAGGCAAGGTAATGAGTACATTTCTTATCATTGTTGCCTCCTCCTTTGTTTCCCCTTCCCATCCCTTCCCACCCACCCCCCATTCTCTGTTTCTTTTTTTGTCTGTTTGTTTGTGTTTTGTTCGGTCTTGGGGCTTGAAGTATGGGCCTGAGCATTGTCTCTGAGCTTTTCAGCTCAAGTCAAGCTCTCTACCACTTGAGCCACAGTGGCCACTTCCAGTTTTCTGGTGGTTAATTAGAGATAAGAGTATCACAGACTTTCCTGCTGGGGCTGGCTTTGAACCGTGATCCTCAGATCTTAGCCTCCTGGGTACCTAGGATTGCAGGTATGAGCTACACCTCTCCCTCCCAGGCCCATTCAATTCTTTATTAACCAGCTATTAAGCACAATCTGCTCTGTTCTGTGCTGTAGTTCAGTACCAGTGGTACCTGTCCTTAGGACCTCAGTCCCCCAAGAGCTATGAAAATCTGCTGATATGGTAGATGATTGTCACAATTGACATATGGCTGGGTCACAGTGGACTCATTCCCAGACAAGCCTAGCTAGGAGGTTCTATTTCTGATCTCCACAATCAACCCATTTCAGAGATGGGTAATTGGAGGCACAGAGTCTGCTACTTACAGGTCTCTGGTAAGCAGAGCAGGGCTGAGTCCAGGGAGCCTGGCTGTGTCTTCCCCATGCCCCATGCCCATCCGCCTCTCATTGTAGACAGCTGCAATATAAGCCACAGCTTGAGCTGTGGTCAGAGTACAGAGAACTTACTGCAGACTCCGCCGCAGCATCCATATGGGGTCAAGCCATTTGGGGCTCTTGGTATTTTTTTCTAAGATTTTTTTTTTCTTCAGTCTTAGAGCTTGAATTCAGGGCCTGGGCACTGTCCCTGAGTTTCTTTTGCTCAAGGCTAGCTCTCTACCACTTGAGCCACAGTGCCACTTCCATTTTCTTCTGTTTATGTGGTACTGAGAAATCGAACCCAGGGCTTCATGCATGCTAGGCAAGCACTACATTCTCAGCCCTTGGCTTTTTTTTTTTTTTCCTTTGGTTGGTCGTGGGGCCTGAGCTTTGGGCTTGGACGCTGTCCCTTAGCTCTTCAGCTCAAGGCTAGCGCTCTATCACTTGAGCTACAGCACTACCTCTGTCTTTTTCTGCTTATGTAGTGCTGAGGAATTGAACCCAGGGCTTCGTGCATGCGAGGCAAGCACTCTACCACTGAGCCACCTTCCCAGCCCTTGGCTTTTTTTTTTAAAGCAAATTTTCCGATGTCTTAAGTCCTGTCTACTAAGAGGAATGCCTAGGGGAAATCAGCCTGCAAGCCAGCCCCAGCCACTCAGGCACTGAATTGGCATGGAGAAGGGCAGAGGCCGAAGGGGGTCCCTGCAGGACTGGGGTGTTGCGCGCGTGCGCACACACACACACACACACACACACAGGGCCGCACAGCTCCTTGCTTGGTCCAAGTGCCCTCAGGAGGCTGAAGCCTTTGTCTCATTCCATCACTCCAAGGCCAAGCCCATGACCTGGTCTTAGCCAATCAGAACCTTCTAGCAATCTCCCTGGCCATAGGGAATATGGGTAAGGAACATGTGCTTAGTCCAGCCAGCCAGGAGAGTGAAACCTGAGATTTTTGTTGGGCCTATTGTCTATTTCTTGTGCAACACACACACACACACACACACACACACACACACAGAGTTCCCAAGGCTGGAGTGGTTAACTTGGTAGAATAAAGCCAACATGGAGGAAAGTAAAGACAGAGTAAAGCCCTTCCCTAATGGCATCCATGGAAGAAGTCCACTTCTTTCACTTTTTAGTCCATGGGTTCTACATCTCCACCGTTTTTGTTTTTTTCTGTAGGTCATGGGGCTTGAACTCTGGGCCTGGGTGCTGTCCCTCAGCTCTTCAGCTCAAGACTAGAGCTCTACTACTTGAGCCACAGAGCCATTTCCAGTTTTGTAGCAGTTTATTGGAGATAAGAGTCTCAGGGACGGGGGCTGGGAAGGTGGCTCAGTGGTAGAGTGCTTGCCTTGCATGAATGAGGCCCTGGGTTCGATTCCTCAACACCACATAAGCAAAAAAGAAAAAAGCCGGAAGTGGGGCTGTGGCTCAAGTGGTAGAGCGCTAGCCTTGAGCTGAAGAGCTGAGGGACAGCGCCCAGGCCCAGAGTTCAAGCCCCACTACCAGGCCTGAAAAAAAAAAAAGAGTCTCAGGGACTTTCCTGCCCCTGCTGGCTTTGAACCACAATCCTCAGATCTGAGCCTCCCGAGTAGCTAGGATTATAGACGTGAGCTACCAGCTTGTTTATTTGTTTAGGTATTTGTGTATTGTACATTTATTTCCAACTCAAACCAACAGAGGACCCATGCCAGGGCACAGCGTGGAGAAGGAGGAAGTGGCTGGGGATGGGAGTCAGACCAGGATTTGAAAGAACTCTAATTCCTTGCTGTCTTCTGGGAGGAATTTAGAAGGTTGATTGGTGACGTTTAAATCCTGTGATCTGATCTGGGTCAGAGCTCTGTAGTCCAGTCAGTGCTTAGTTTGGGACTATGCCCTGGGTTCTGTCATTAGCATAAACAAACAAATAACTTCCTGCCAGGTCTCTGGCTCTGATTGCTTTCAGAAGAGAGAGGAAACTGCTGACCATAAACAGAGCCCACTTCTGCTTGTCTTTCCCTGCCTCTTGGGATCTAACCTCTGCCTTTCCCTTTCCTCCTTCCTGAGCTTTAGCAAGACTTTTTCTCTTTATCTTTCTTTCTTTCTCTCTCTTTCTTTCTTTCATCTCTCTTTCTTTCTTTCATCTCTCTCTCTTTCTTCTTTTTTTTTTTTGTTGGTCTGTGGCTTCAACTCTGGGCCTGGGCGCAGTCCCTCATGTCTTCAGCTCAAGGCAAGCACTCTACCACTTGAGCCACAGTACCACTTCCGGTTTTCTGGTGGTTAATTGGAGATAAAAGGGACTTTACTGCCCAGGATGGCTCTGAACAATGATCCTGAGATCTCAGTCTCCTGGGTAGCTAGGATTACAGTTGTGAGCCACCAGTACCCGGCTTTCTTTCTCTCTTTCTCTTTCTTTCTCTCTTTCTTTCTTTCTTTCTTTCTGATGGTACTAAGGATTGAACCCAGGCCCTTTTCATGAACACTACACTACAACTTGACCCACATCTCTAGCCCTTGTTTTGAGGTAGAGTCTCACCTTTGCCTGTGGGAGCCTTGAACTCAGAATTCCTCTGCCTTCACCTCTTCCCAAGAAGCTGAAATTACAGGCAGGTACCACCAAACCTGGCACAATTTAGGTTAGATGTTAATCCCACTGGCCAGTTTTCCTAGCATCCTCTATGCCTCCCCATTGTACTCCCCTAGTTAATCACAGCCACTGATCCCAGGGGATGGCTCCCAAGCAGAACTACAGAGCTGGCTCTCCTCCTTGCTTAACAAAAGTCCTACTGATGCCGGCCAGACACTGGTGGCTCCTGCCTGTCATTCTAGCCACTCAGGAGGCTGAGATAAGAGGATTGGTGTTTGAGGCCAGCCCAGGCAGGAAAGTCTCTGAGAGTCTTCTTTTCCATCAATCACTAGAAAACTGGAAGTAGAGATGTGGCTTAAAGTGGTAGGGCTCTAGGCTTGTGCAGAAAAACTCAGGAACAGCGCTTAGGCCCTGAATTCAAGCCCAGGACTGGCACCAGAACCAAACAAAAGACGTGCTACTGAATACTGAGTAAGCACATGAGCATGGAGGAAAAAGTTGGAGAGTGAAGAATGACTCAGAAAAATTACAGGATTTATCCTGAATCTTGATGCTGGAATTTTCTAGACCTACCTTGCAAATCTAGCCCTTTGTCCTCACTTCATTGCTGTGTGTCTCTGTCCCAGGAAGCTCCTACCACTTGCTCCAACCTGGCGTCAACCAGGCGTCAACCTGGCCCTACCTACCATCCCTTACCATAACGCCTGAGGATACTGCCAAGTGTGCACCTCTAAATCTCAGCACTCTGGAGGCTGTGACATGAGGACCTTGAGTTTGAGGCCCACCTGGGCTATCATAGCAAGACCCTGCTTCAAAAACATGCCTGTAATCCTAGTTACTCAAAAGGCTGAGAGCTGAGGATCCAGGGCTGGAGACTGATCAGCAGACAAGCCCACAAGATTCTTATCTCCAAATAACAGCAAAAAGTAGGAAGTAGAGCCATGACTCAAGTGGTAGAGCATGAACCATAAACAGAAAAAGCTAAGTGTGAGGCTCTGTGTTCAAATTCCAGTGGCAATGGCTCATGCCTGTAATCCCAGCTACTCAGGGGGCTTGAGTTATGAGGATCCTGGTTCAAAGCCAGACGGGGCAGGAAAGTCTATGAGACTCTTATCTCCAATAAACCACAAGAAAACTGGAAGAGGCGCTGTGGTTCAAGTGGTAGAGCATTCGCCTTGTGCTGAAGTGCTAAGAAACAGCGCCCAGACCCAGAGTTAAGCCCTACAACCAACAACAAAAAAAAAGGAAGGAAGGAAGGAAAAAAGAAAGAAAGAAAGAAGGAAGGAAAGGGATTAATAACTTCCATCCCAAATGGACCAGATCTTAGCCTGATGGCTCTTACTACCAGAACGCTGAGATAGCTTGGAAGTGGGTACCAGGACCCCATAGATCTCTAGGCCTCCACAATTATTCTGTGGTGCCTTATCTGTAACTTGAGACACCAAGTTCAAGGACATGTGTGTGTGGAGAGAGGGGCCTGGCCAGCCTCAGCGCTCAGTGCCTGCAGGAGGCCCTTGGCAAGAGCTCACTGGCCTCAAGCTGGAAAGAGCCAGTTGCCCATAGTCTTGGGTTCATGTGAAAGCCTGGCCACTGAGGAATGGGGAAATAGTAATCCTTAATGTTTACTTAGGTTATCTCACATAGTTCTTGAAACCACTCAGGGGAGCCCAAAGGGAGTTTAGATTTATTACAAAGCCTAACTGGGTTTGGTAGTTTAATTGCAGTACTTGTGAGGCTGAGATAGAACAATCAAGAGTTTATGGCTACGTGTCAAAATTCTATCTCAAAACATCAAAAACAGTGTGGCTCAAGTCGGGCACTGGTGGTTGATACCTGTAATCCTAGCTGTTCAGGAGGCTGAGATCTGATGCCCCAGGTTCAAAGCCAACCTGGGGCAGAAAAGTCAATGAGACTTTTATTTCTAATGAGTCACTACGAAACCAGAAGTAGAGGTGTGGCTCAAGTGGTAGAGTGTGAGTTAGACTTGAACACAAAAGCTGAGAGACAGTGCCCAGAGATGGACTTCCAGCTCCAGGACTAGCACAAGACAAAACAAAACAACAGAACTCTTAGTTCTCTGGCCTTTGGATTATGGGATTTGTATCAGTGCCTTCTTTTTCTGTCTTCAGTTTCTCAGGCTTTTGGACTTGAACTAAGCCCTGCTAGCGCTTGCCTTGCATACATGAGGCCCTGGGATCGATTCCTCAGCACCACATAAGCAAAAAGAAAAAAGCTGGAAGTGGCACTGTGGCTCAAGTGGTAGAGCGCTAGCCTTGAGCTGAAGAGCTGAGGG
>NW_012267234.1:8368451-8371562 GCF_000151885.1 Dipodomys ordii
GCTGAGGGACAGCACCCAGACCCAAAGTTCAGGCCCCACGACCAGACTCCCCCCCCAAAAAAAAAGAATATCAACAACAACACTAATAATCAGTGATGGCTTATACCTGTTATTCCAGCAACTTGAGAGGCAGGGATCAGTAGGGTCGTAGTTCTAGACCACTCTAGGCAAAACGTTAGTGATACCATTTCTACAAACAAGCTTAGCATGGTGTTGGGTATCGGTCATTCCATATACACAAGAATTGCAAATAGGAGGATTGAAGTCCAGGCTGGCTCTAATAAAAAGCAAGACCCTATCTGAAAAATAACTAAAAACAAAGAAAGACTGAGGGCTTGGCTTATTATTTTTTTTTTTTTTTGTCAGTCGTGGGGCTTGAACTCTGGGCCTGAGCACTGTCCCTCAGCTTTAGAGGCTCAAGGGGAGCGCTCTACCACTTGAGCTACAGCGCCACTTCCGGTTTTCTGGGGGTTTATTGGAGATAGGAGTTTCCCGGACTTTCCTGCCCACGCTGGCTTTGAACCTCGATCCTTAGATCTCAGCCTCCTGAGTACCTAGGATTACAGGCGTGAGCCACTGGCGCTCAGCTCAGGGCTTGGCTTAAATGGTAGAGTGCCTTCCTAGCAAGTGCAAGGTTCTGATTTCAAACCCCAGTACTGTAAACTAAGTAAGTAAATAAATAAATAATTAAATCAAATCTAATCTGTATATTTAGGAGTTTATGTTACACATGGGATAGTAAAACTCATTTAATGACATCTCAAGGATGCATTAACTAAATATAAAATGCAAAGTATCTTATAGGACAAAAGACATTTTTTTTCTTGTCTTCTTTTGTTTTTTTCTTTTTTTGGGGGGGGGGGTCTGGTCGTGGGCCTGAACTCTGGGCCTGGGTGCTGTCCCTCAGCTCTTCAGCTCAAGGCTAGTGCACTACCACTTGAGCTACAGCACCACTTCTGGCTTTTTATTTTTTTTTCTGCTTATGTGGTGCTGAGGAATCGAACCAGGGCCTCAGGCATGCAAGGCAAGCACTCTACCACTGAGCCACCTTCCCAGCCCCTGAAAGAATCTTTAACATACCTTCACTCTTACAGCCCTTCTTGTCTTCTTGACTTCTTATTTAACTTCTGCTCTAGGCTGGTGTTTTACCACTTGAGCCACAACCTCCAGTTCTGCCTGTTTACTTGTTCATTGGGAATAAGAATCTCTCTCTCCCTCTCCCTCTCCCTCTCTTCCCTCTCCCTCTCCCTCCCTCCCTCCCTCCCCCCCCCTCTCTTTCTCTCCTCAAATCTTAGCTGCCAGAATATTGAGGATTCCAGGTTTGAGCTGCCAGTGCCTGGCTTGTGTTTTTTGGTTTTTGTTTTGAGTTGGGGTCTTGAGATGTTGTTCAGTCTGGCTTTGAAGGGCTTCATTCAAGCAACCTCCTGACTCTGCTTCCTAAGTGCTAGGACTACAGGCATGTACCACTGAGCCTGCATGACCCCTTGTCTTAAAATAAAAATGCCTATAAATCCAGAATTATGTCAAAGTAGAAACAAACAATAGTGGCTGTGAGACAGGCTAAATGAAGAACATTAAAGCCTACAGAGCAGGAGCCAGAAACCAAGAATAAACACTATTAGTAGCTAACTTGAAGTCTGTCCCTTCCCGCTAGGTTATGGCCAGGGGCCATCTTCTTATCCTTGAGCTAGTGGTTTGCCTGGAGCTCTGGCTTATATACAGCTGAGTAGATTTCTCAAGAAAAACATCTGTGGATACTCATCTTTGGTCTGAAAGAAGATCATGTTAAAGGAAACTAAGTATCTACTAGCAATGGGCTTTTCTGTCCTAAATAAATATCTTCTAAAAGAAAATAGCTGGTAGACTTTCAAGTATTTATCAATGAAGAGAACTTAGTCTCTGGGAATTCCAAATGTATCAATTCCAAGGCCATAAGATACAACTGAAGGAGAGTCAGCTGATGACCCTACCAGAGGTGGAAACAAATAAGGTTCCACACCCCAAGCTCAGTATCTCAGCATCCCAAGTTGAGGTTCAGGCCCTTTGGAAACCTCCTTGGATTAGATTCGGTCCTAGCTCAGAAGATGGATGCATTGATTATTTTAATCATATCAAGATTTCACAGTATATGCACAAGGGGGTGAGACAGAGAGATGGGGGAGGGAGAAAGTATTTATTTTAGCATTACAGTTAACAGAAGAAGAAACACATGTAATTTTATGTTTTTTGTTTGTTTGTTTTTGTCAGTTGTGGGGCCTGAACTCTGGGTTGGGAACTGTCCCTGAGTTCTTCAGTTCAAGGCTAGTGCTCTGTCACTTGAGCCACAGAGCCACTTCTGGCTTTTTCTGTTTATGTGATGCTGAGGAATTGAACCCAGGGCCTCTTGCATGCAAGGCAAGCGCTCTACCACCGAGCCACCTTCCCAGCCCTTCAATTTTATATTTTTAATTTGTTTATTATTTATTTATTTTGTTGGTTGTAGGGCTTGAATTCAGGGCTTGGGTGCTATCCTTCAACTTTTTTGCTCAAGGCTAGCCCTCTGCCAGTTTGAGCCATAGTGCCACTTTGGATTTTTTTTGGGGGTTGTGGGGCTTGAACTCTGGGCTTGGGTGCTGTCCCTGCGCTCTTCAGCTCAAGGCTAGCGTTCTACCATTTTGAACCACAGAGCTACTTTTGGCTTTCTGGTGTTTATTGGAGATAAGAGTCTCATGGACTTTCCTGCCCGGGCTGGCTTTGAACCATGATCCTCAGATCTCAGCCTCCTTAGTAGCTAGGATTAGAAGCATGGGCCACCAGTGCTCAGCTCTTCCCCCTGGGTACTGTCCCTGGATTTTTTTTGCTCAAGGCGAGCACTCTACCACTTGAGCCACAGCACCATTTCTGGTTTTCTGGTGGTTTATTGGAGATAAGAGTCTCAAGGGGGCTGGGAAGGTGGCTCAGTGGTAGAGCGCTTGCCTTGCATGCATGAGGCCCTGGGTTCCATTCCTCAGCACCACATAAGCAAAACAAAAAAAGCCGAAGTGGCGCTGTGGCTCAAGTGGTAGAGTGCTAGCCTTGAGCTGAAATGCTGAGGGACAGCACCCAGACCCAAAGTTCAGGCCCCACGACCAG
>NW_012267234.1:8371914-8374092 GCF_000151885.1 Dipodomys ordii
TAAGAGTCTCCTAGACTCAGAGACTGCTTTACCTCAAACTATGATCCTCAGATCTTAGCCTCCTGAGTAAGACTACAGGTATAAGCCACCAATGCCAGGCAACATTATTTCTTTAATAAGAGATTACATCTAGCTGGGCGCTCCCCTGCATAATAGCAGGGGTTCAGTAAGATAAGGACTGGAGCCTGGACTCACACTATGCTGGGTTGGGTTGTACTCTAGTAACTCCAATTTCCCTGGGGTTTCCTCTCCCTTTGGCTGTGAAGGATAGAGGAGTGCCACCCTTCCATGTCTGGACACCTTTAATTACAGCCTCCTGGCCATGTGATGAAAGGGACAAGGACACCTGTGCGGATTAATCATTAGCCTTGGTGGAGACCAGTCTCCAGACACCCAGGAATAAAAGTCGCCAGAGAGAAAGCCTGGAGCACAGTGACACCTTAGAAAGCAGCTGGGTTGGCTCTGGGTAGGGGCTCTGTTATCTTCCTGGAGGGGTCTCCAGGTTCTGGCAAGGCCTGGACACATTTGTTTTCTTGATGGGGGTCTAAAAAAATCCCAAGATCTTACCCTCTGGGTTTCTAATTTTCCTTTCCCTCCTTCCTCAGTTGAAAAATAAAGAAATGAATGGTCCTGGCCACCATTTGCATTGACAGGGCAGCTAATACCCTTGGGGTAGGGGTGGGGGTCCTAGACCTCCCCCCTCCCCAGCCCAGTCACCAACTCCAAGTTAAACCCCCACGACTGACTTTATTGCTCCAAAGCTTTTCTTCCTTTTGAAAGAAGTAAGGTCAGCCCTAAGTGCTCTCTTTAAAATGCAAACAGCCCTGACTTCCTGGGGCCTTCCAGCCCCAGCGAAAGTCTCCAGCTTTATGCAGTGGGGGTGGGAGGGGGGGGGAGGCTCCCAGCCCGCTCAAGATTTTGCCTGAAACCAGGAGGGAAAGATATTGGGTAAAGTGCTGCCACTGGGGAATTTTTGCAGCGTGCTTACAAGAACCTTCTGAATTGAGCACAAGCAAAGCCACTTCTACTGCCAGGGTTTGGGGGTGAGGGGTGGGGAGGGGCTCAGTTGGCAGCAAGTGGAGATCTTGTGTCTAAATTCCAAACCAAAGAAAGAAAGGGAAGGAAGGAAGAGAAGGAGAGAGGGAGGGAGGGAAGGAGGGAAAGAAATGCTAGTAGCCCATACCTGTAATCCTAGCTTCTCAGGAGGCTGAGATCTGAAGATTCTAAATGAATAAAAAGGACTGGGAACGTGGCTAAGTGGTAGAGTGCTTGCCTTGCATGTCTGAAGCCCTGGATTCGATTCCTCAGTACTGTTAGATCCATCACGACATCCCAGGGGGACCACGTGGAGGCAGGCAGGCACAGGAGAAAGATTATTATAAGGTTTATTAGAGGGGCCATATCTCCACCTGGAGAGGGAGCAACATGGCATCTGCCCCCATCCAAGTAGGTAGCTCTGGGGCAAGTGGCATGGGCAGGTAGGTCTGGGGGGAGAGGCCCTGGCCAGGCAGGGAGCAGCTCGGGTCTGGGTGGAGCTGAGAACCAGAGCTGGGGATAATGCTAACAAGTACCAAGTATATAAAAAAATGTCAGACTTGGCTCAAGTGGTAGAGTGCTAGTCTTAAGCAAAAGAAGCCCAGGGACAGTAGCCAGGCCGTGAGTTCAAGCCCCAGAACTGGAAAGAAGAAGGAAGAAGGAGGAGAAGAAGAAGAGGAGGAAGAGGAGGAGAAGAAGGAAAGAAGAGGAGGAGGAGAAAGAAAAGAAAGAAAGAAAGAAGGAAGGAAGGAAGGAAGGAAGGAAAGAAAGAAAGAAAGAAAGAAAGAAAGAAAGAAAAAGAATAAAATTCAGATGTTCCTGCCAAGGCAGGCTACAAACCATGATTCTCTGATTTTAGGCTACTGCGTAGCTAGCATTGTAGGCATGAACCACCAGCCCCTGGCTAAAAAAAAATTTTTTATGGAGGAACAAGAGCTGGGAGAGCTGAAGTGACCAGGCTCCTCAGGCAGCCAAAGCCAGTATTATAATTTGAACTCAGGGGGATGGGAAGGTGGCTCAGTGGTAGCGCTTGGCTTGCCTTGCATGCATGAGGCCCTGGGTTCTATTCCTCAGCACCACATAAGCAAAAAGAAAAAAGCCGGAAGTGGCGCTGTGGCTCAAGTGGTAGAGCGCTAGCCTTGA
>NW_012267234.1:8374142-8376211 GCF_000151885.1 Dipodomys ordii
GCGCTGTGGCTCAAGTGGTAGAGCGCTAGCCTTGAGCTGAAGAGCTGAGGGACAGCGCCCAGGCCCAGAGTTCAGGCCCCACGACCGGACCACCCCCCCCAAAAAAAAAACAAATTTGAACTCAGCACCAGTCTTTAAGACCAAAGGCCATGAGAAGAATAGCTAGGCAGGGACAGCACAGGCCTGCCATGCTGGCTCAGTGATCCTCACACCATGTATCCTCGATTCATTGAAGAGGAAACTGAGGCAGTGCCTCACTGTGCCCAGCCCTTTTGTCTGCAGCTGAGGATGGGGCTAGAGCCCCTTCTTGATCTTCCCTGGAGACTGGAGAAAGACTTGCAGAGAAGCTTGAAGAAGGCATGAGGCCTGACCTGTCCTTGCTCCTAACTGTCATCTAAAATCCTTTTTATTGAATTATTGGAGTATAATGGGAGGAGGAGTCAGAGAGTATGCCTGGAAGTTCCAAAACCAGGGCTTTGCTGGGGCAGAAGAAAATAAAGCCCCAAAAGCTCCCTGGGACCAGTATAAAATATGTATTTTTACATAATTGAGAGAAGAAAAATAAGCGGACCAGGCTGTCCCTTGGGGGATACGCCTTGCTCTGTATTTCCATTATCTTGTTTAATGCACAGTTGGGCGGGAGCCTTAGTGGGAAAGAAAATACGGAGACTTCTCCCTCTGAGTCTCCTGGTGGGTTAAGAGACTGAAGGAGCCAAGATGTAGAAATCCAAAAGGCTGGGTGTGTGCTCCATTAGAAATGGAGGGGTCAGCCTACTGGGAGAGGCTGACTGAAATCAGTTGATTTGGTTTGAGCCTCTCTCTCTCTCTCTTTCTCTCTCTGCTCTCTATGAACTTTGATTCACCAGTAGCTCTGGGGTAAATAGTCCAAGTATGACCAGTCCCCAGAGTTAGGAAATAGGGATGGATTTTTCTAAAGAGCTGCATCTAAACCAAACATTTATTTACTGAGTCTGTCTTTAAGTATGTAGCTAGTGATGGTTTGTGCATTAGCCCACACCAGTTGTTTCTTTTCTTTTCTTTTTTGGTGGGTCATGGGGCTTGAACTCTGGGCCTGGGCACTGTCCCTGAGCTCTTCAGCTCAAGGTGAGCGCTCTACCACTTGAGCCTCAGCGCCACTTCTGGTTTTCTGGTGGTTAATTGGAGATCAAAGCTCAGAGGCTTTCCTGCATGGTCTGGCTTTGAACCGCAACCCTCAGATCTCAGTCTGCTGAATAGCTAGGATTACAGGCATGAGTCACCAATGCCCAGCTGTTTCTTTTCTTTTATTCTTTATTTCATCTTTAACTTTTCTTATTCTTTTGTTTGCCAAGGTTACCCTGCTACTGAGTGGCATTTGCATTATTTTGTTCTTTACCAGGCTTGGATGAAACGAAAAGAGGGGTTTATGTAAGCATGTAACCAAATGGCACAGACATGAAGACCATAGATAGATAGGGAAGCTTCTTTACCTTTTTTTTTTTTTTTGGTCGGTTGGTCTTGAGGCTTGAGCTCAAAGCCCGGTGCTTCCCTGAGTTTTTTGCTCAAGGCTAGAGCTCTACCACTTTGAGCCACAGCACCACTCCAGTTTCTGGTAGTTATTTGAGATAACAGTCTCACAGATGTTCCTTCCTGGTCTGGCTTTGAACCACAATCCTCAGATCTCAGCCTCCTGAGTAGCTATAATTACAGGCATGAGTCACCAGCACTCATTTTTGTTTGTTTGTTTTTGTTTTTTACTAGTCCTGGGGCTTGAACTCAGGGCCTGAACATGGTCCCTGAGCCTCTCTGTGCTCAAGGCTAACACTCTACCATTTGAACCATAGCACCACTTCTGGCTTTTTCTGTGTAGGTGGTAAGGAATCAAACCCAAGTCTTCATGCATTCTGGGCAAGCACTCTACCACTAAGCCACTTTTTTTTTTTTTTTTTTGTCAGTCATGGAACTTGAACTCTGGGCCTGGGCACTGTCTTTGCTCTCTTCAGCTCAAGGCAAGTGCTCTACTGCTTGAGCCACAGCGCCACTTCCAGCTTTTTTCTTTTTGCTTATGTGGTGCTGAGGAATCGAACCCA
>NW_012267234.1:8382146-8383521 GCF_000151885.1 Dipodomys ordii
AAAAAAAAAATGATACATTTTGAACTCAGGTCTTCGTGACTCGTTCGCAGGGTCGGGATTCGAACGTGGTGGAGCCATAGCCCGGGAGGGAGGGGGGGGGCGCGGGGGTCAATAACCCTCCATCCTACCCAGAGCGGACCAGTGAAGTCCCTGCCAAGGCTGGGGTGGGTGGAGCCTGTCCCGGAGCCCGCCCCTATTCCGCGGCTTGCGCCAATCATTGGCTGTGGCCCGCAGGTGCACCTTCAGCCAATCAGCGGCTCCGAGGGCGTGGCTTTCGAGGCACACCTGGGCGCCGCTGCCCTGTCTAGAAGCTTTCTGGCGTCGGGAGCCGCCGAGCACCTGTGAGCACACGGAAGCCCCGGCCAGGCTCCAGCCGGTCCGGACCTCACCGGACCTCACCGGACCTCCGCCGGCGCTCGGCACCCGCCCGCCCGCCCGCCCGCCATGGGCGCTCCGTGCCGCCGCCTCTTTGCGCTCCTGCTTCTGCTGCTGCAGGTACGTCGGGTTCCCTGCCTTGGAGGAACACTTTCCGACCCCGCGCTCGGTGCCCCTCGCCCGGTTTCCCTTCATCCCCGTTTCTCTTCTTCCAAGAAAGTTTTGACTCGGGAGATCGGGAGGCTGCGCGGGGTCCGCGCGAGCGCGGCTTTCTACTGAGTCTGTCTTTAAGTATGTAGCTAGTGATGGTTTGTGCATTAGCCCACACCAGTTGTTTCTTTTCTTTTCTATTCTTTCTTCCTTTTTTCTTTTCTTTCTCTCCTCCCTCCCCCATCCCTTCCATCCTAGGGCTTGAACTAAGGGCCTGGGCACTATCCCTGAGCTTCTTTTACTCAAGGCTAGCACTCTACCACTTGAGCCACAGTGCCACTTCTGGCTTTTTCTGTTTATGTAGTACTGAGGAATCAAACCCAGGGCCTCATGCATACACAAGGCACACACTGTACCACTAAGACATATTCCCAGTCTCAGCTCTCCTTCTGGCTTTTGCTGGTTAACTGGAGGTAAGAGTCTCATAGACTTTCCTGCCAGGGAGAACTTTGAACTGAGATCCTCAGATCTTAGCCTCCTGAGAAGCTAGGATTACAGGAATGAACTGAGGGTGTCCAGCTGGTGCCTCACATTTGTCCAGCTTTTAGACCTCTGATTGTATGGGCTCCTCACAACAATGAGACATCTGTGATCATTATTTGAGGTGGAGAAACCGAGGCTTGGAGATATGGTTCTGAGTCAGTGAATGATTTTCTGACTCACAAACCCGTGGGGAATGGCAGTTATAAAGAGCAGATATTGAACTGGAGGCGTGGCTCGGTGGACGTGTGCCTGCTTAGCAAGCACAAAGGTTAGTGTTTAAACACCAGTAGTGCCAGGAAAAAAAAAA
>NW_012267234.1:8390375-8391974 GCF_000151885.1 Dipodomys ordii
GTGTTGTGGCATGGGCTTGGGGGCGGACAGGGGCGCGTGGAGCAGGACCGGGCTCGGCGTGTGAAAAAGGGAAGCCCCGATTCAAGTAAACGGGCGGGGGGCGGGAGTTGTGGGGCCGATCGTAGAGGTTGGGGAAGTCAAGGCACCTGCCGCGTGGGGAGGGGGTGCGTGGAATTAAGGCACCTGCTGTGCTCGTAGGACTAAGGGCGCCCTGGGCTAAGAATAAGAGGGCGGAAGGCGTTCGGGGAACGGGACGGGGAAGTGGGATTGAAAGCGATCTTGTTTGGAGGAAAGTGTGGAGGCCGCGAGGAAAGAGTGGGCTGGGTCGTGGGCGGCCAGCCCGCGGCCCCCTCGGTGGGAGTTCCTGGGGGAGGTGGGGGCAGGTTTCGGGGTGGGAGCGGCTGACGTCGCTGTCTGCCCCGGGATGGGGGGCGGGCGGAGCGGATTCCCATAGTCCCGACGCCCGGGGCGAGGGAGGCGCGGCCCTGTTGGTTTCGGTGTGGGTAGGAGGGACCCCCCCCCCGCTAGTCACCTGGCTCTGTACCTTTCCCCCTCTCCCCCGCTAGGTCTCTGCGAGTCTCTGCCAGGAGCCCGGGCCCTGCTACCCTGGCTTTGGTGCCGAGAGCTACACGTTCCTGGTTCCCCGCTGGCATCTGGAGAGAGGCCACGTCCTGGGCAGAGGTGAGGGCGGGGCGCCGGTGTGTCCGGGCGGGGTGAGGTGGGGTAGGGGAAGGGGCCTGGAAGTTGGGCACCCGGACGCTTGGATTGGAGTGCGCTCACCTCCCGCTGAATCCAACGACGGCTCCTTGGAATTTACACAGATTTGTTGCTGTTGTTGTTGGGGAGGAGGGGGGATGTCTAAACTTTGGCGGGTGTGGTTGAGATCGCCCTGTCTGGACAGCTGAGCTGTAAAGGGGCAAAGGTGGGTGAGAACACTGCCAGGTCATCCCTACCCCTGGTAGGATCCCGGCCGCGTAGATTGCAAAACCTGTTGGGTGGAACCGTGGGACGGGAGCGTCCTGTGTTTCATCGATGATGGGAGAAACTCAAAGCAGGAGTCCACTTGTCCCAGGGTCATGTAACTGGGCGGATCAGGCTACTGGGGCCCCTTTGTGTACTCTGGGGGTGGGGGTGGGGTGTTCGCCAAGAAACCTGCTCTTGGTTACCAGGACTGTGGCTTTTATTCATAGAGATGGAAACATTTTGATATAGGTACTATTTCACCAAAGAATAATGACAAGTTTTTTTTTTTTTTTTTTAAGCAGAAAAGCTCTGACTCAGGTTGAAAATGCATACAAGCGCTCAATGTATTTCAGGCCTTATCACAGTGATAATCTAGAGTTTTCTTTGTTCTACTTCACTATTGGGAAGAACCAGGAGCTAGGGAGGGGACTAGTATCTTGTCTGGATGCATTTATTCCCAGCTGCTTACTTTTGTATCAAAATCTTTATTTCTGATGCTGGGATAAGTATCAGAACAATGAAAGGAGAGGGGCTGGGAAGGTGGCTCAGTGGTAGAGTGTTTGCTTTCCATGCATGAGGCCCTGGGTTCGATTCCTCAGCACCACATAAGCAGAAAAAGCCGGAAGTGGCACTGTG
>NW_012267234.1:8393529-8429777 GCF_000151885.1 Dipodomys ordii
GGTGCTGAGGAATCGAACCCAGGGCCTCAGGCATGCAAGGCAAGCGCTCTACCACTGAGCCACCTTCCCAGGCCCCCCCCCCCCAACAGATTTCTTGACATTTAACTTTTCTTGGTCTCTCTGCCCTGTGGGCTCTCCTTGGGCCTATTGAATGAAAACACTCTAGGACAGATGTGTTCTTCAGCCAAAATCACACATTTGATATCAGGAATTGGCTTTGAGATTTAACTAGGCTAGATTTTAGGAAGGTGGCCGCACTCTTTGGATGGTCAGGGGAAATGTGACAAGGAGGAAGGTGACATTGGTACCAGGTTTAGCTGTAGGCTTCCATGGAAAATTTGCTGCCTGGGAGTTTGAAAATGAGGAACCTGCCTCCCAGGCCTCAAGTTCAAATCCCAGTGCATACATGCAAGCACGCGCGCGTGTACACACACAATAACACAGCACAGGTAGCTGAAGGGCCACAAGTAGTGTTTGGGCTGAACTAAGAGGACTCTGGGATGATTCCTTTGCTTAATGAATGACTGCAGTTTTGGTTTCTTGTTTATTCTCTTGGTTTTTCTTCAGTTTCTGGAGCAGAGACTATTTAAAAAAAAAAAAAAAGCACAAGCTGTGAGTGGCTCATACCTATAATCTAGCACTTTGGAGGCTGAGGTCTCCTGATCATGAGTTCTAGGTCAGCCTGGGCTACTTAGGGAGACCTTGTCACAACAACATAGAACAACAGCTTCACTATAAAGTGATTCTTTAGACGTATTGATCATTTTCGTTTTTCTTTGCATAGACAGGCTGGAGAACGCAGGTTAATAGACAATTTGGGAACTCAGAGGTCTTAACCTAAAAACTGAGGATTTTAAAAAAATTTTCTTTTCCTACCATCTGATTTCAGACACACAGGACCCAGATTTTTGGCTCAGTCTTTTGACTGCTTGATGGATTGAGCTGGCTCACAGGTGTGGATTAAGCCCTCTCCCCGCACCCTGCCTCCCTTCTTAAAGGCTGTGTTGAAAGCTGGTGTGAATGGCACACAGGCCCCTTAATTCAGCTGAAGTTGACAAAGTCCAACAGGGAAACCTGCCCTGGGATCACCTTACACCATCAGTCCCCACTCTGTACCCTCAGACTTCTACTCGATCTCCCCAGTCACTGGTGTCTGTGTCAGGGTTGATGCATAGTTTCTCAGGAAAGGAGACACTGGGCTACACTCCCACCCCTCTCCCTGGGTTTCCTTCTACAGTGCTGGACACACACAATCCCAGGCCCTGCAGGGCCATTTAAGGAAAGGCGGAGGCTGCTTGCAGCCAGGTGGCTATGAAAATCCCTGTTTGCTATCTGGGCCTTTCATTGGTCCAACCTTTTCTTCTAAAAGACTCACCTTGGTGTCTGTTACACGCTGTCTTCCAAGCGCAGCCTCAGATAAGCCAGACGCTAAGCAATCACCTCCCACATCTTCCAGAATCTGCCAAAACCCTAAAATCCCCGAGAGGCACCTGTCACAGTCCAGACGGTTTCTACTCTGCTGTGCCCGCCCTCCCCCTCCTGTCAGAGCTTGAGGCTTTCCAAAGGAGAATGAAGTCAGTATAGTTTACGGTAGTTCAGTAAGCATATACAGGTTAGAGGTATAACTATTAGCCAAGTGACTTGGCATTTACCACTTCACTGCTGTGAGGCCCAGTTTCCTCATCTGTAAAATGGGTGTGGTGTTGTCTTTTTTTGTGTGGGTGTGGGGGTGTCTTGGGGTTTGAACTCAGGGCTAGGGCACTGTCCCTGAGCTGTTTTGCTCAAGGCTAGTACTTTACCATTTGAGCCATAGAGCCCCACTTCCTGCTTTTTTGAGTAGATTATTGGAGATTATTGAGTAGATTATTGGAGAAAAGTCTCATGGACTTTTCCTGCTTGAGGCTGGCTTCATTCAAACCCGATCCTTAGATCTCAGCCTCCTGAGCAGCTAGAATTGCAGGTGTGAGCCACCAGTGCCCGGCTTGGGTTGTCTTCATCTAGCTGAGATTTGGGGCATCTGGGGGGTGAAAGGATCCACGAAAGGATCCATCACATCCATGCCAGGGGCCCATGCAGAGGCAGGCAGGCAGGCACAGGAGAAAGATTATTACAAGGTTTATTAGAGAAGCCATATTTCCCCTGGAGAGAGAGAGAGAGAGCGCATGGCAGCCTCCCCCTATAGGTAGCAGCAGGGTCTGGGGGGTTAGGAAGTGAGGTAGATGGGAGTTCAGGTGGGTCTGGGTGGAGAGAGGGAGGGGCCAGCTGTAAGGTGTGAATACCAGGGCAGGGAGGAACTCAGATCTGGGTCGAGCTGAGGACCAAAAGTGGGCATCATGCTTACAGGGGGTCCACATTCATTTACGTTGACAAAGTGAGTGCCTATTTTATATTAACAGTAGGCTTAGGTAGATCCTGGGGTTAAGAATGAATAAAGAAGATATGGCCAAACATAAGTGTAGCTTAGAGTGAATTCAAAGAAAGCATTAAAAAAAAAAATAAGTAAGGCTCACCCCTGTAATGTCAGTGCTCAGGAATCTGAGGTAGGAGGATCAAGTTTTTTTTTTGGGGGGGTCCGGTCATGGGGCCTGAACTCTGGGCCTGGGCACTGTCCCTCAGCTCTTCAGCTGAAGGCTAGCGCTCTACCACTTGAGCCACAGCGCCACTTCCGGCTTTTTTGTTTTTGCTTATGTGGTGCTGAGGAATCGAACCCAGGGCCTCAGGCATGCAAGGCAAGCGCTTTAACCACTGAGCCACCTTCCCAGTCCCAGGAGGATCAAGTTAAAGGCTGGCATGGGCAACATCACGAGACCCTGTCTCAAAAAAATAAATAAAGGGAAGATCATTAAATGATGGCTAGTAGTCACAGAGCTATAGTAAGCACCCATCTTGTTTTGAACAAATGAGTAGCCTGGTGAATAAATATTTCCTGCTTTGTCCTTAAACTCTGCTCTATGGTCTCAGCATCCTGGAGGTTAATTGGAAAAGAGCAGGAAGAGTTGGTTTGTTGGAAGGTTCTTACTTGCTTGGAGGGGCTCTGAGAAGCTCTGTGTCCTTAGGCAAACTAGTTTATGGAGGCCAGAGAAGGGAGACCTCAACCCTGAATGCCATTTGTAAGTGGTGGTTGTGTGTGTGTGTGTGTGTGTGTTGTTGTTGTTGTTGTTGTTTATCTTTGATAAATTAGAAAGGAATTGATGGCTGGGCACTGGTGGCTCATGCCTGAAATCCTAGTTGCTCAGGAGGCTGAGATCTGAGGATCGAAGTTCAAAGCCAGACAGGTGAGGGAAGTACAATGAGACTCTTAACTGGAGAGTTAACTACCAGAAAACCGGAAGGGGTGCTGTGGCTCAAAGTGGTAGAGCACTAGCCTTGAGCAAAAGAGCTCAGGCCCTCAGTTCAAGCCCCAAGGCAGATTGAAAAGAAGAAATTGAAGGTCCCCTCCCAACAGCTGCCCCCTTATCGTTTTCTTGTCTTCATCCTCCTCCTCCTCCCCTTCCCCTTCCTCTTCTTCTTCCTCCTCCTCTTCCTCCTTTTTTTTTTGGCCAGTCCTGGGGCTTGAACTCAAGGCCTGGGCACTGTCCCTGATGAGCTTCTTTTTGCTCAAGGCTAGCACTCTACCACTTGAACTTCTGGCTTTTTCTGTTTATGTGGTTCTGAGGAATTGAACCTAGGGCTTCATGCATGCTAGGCAAGCGCTCTACAACTAAGCCACATTCCCAGCCCCTGCCCCTCTTTTGGTAAATTTCCCTTTTACCTTTTTTTTTTTTTTAAATCGGTTGTGGGTCTTGAACTCTGGGCCTGGGCACGCTCAAGGCACAGTGCCACTTCTGGTTTTCAGGTGGTTAATTAGAGATAAGAGTCTCATGGACTTTCCTCCTGGGCTGGCTTTGAACCATGATTCTCAGATCTTAGCCTCCTGAGTAGCTAGGATTACAGGCATAAACCACTGGCACCTGGCTTCCTTTTACCTTTTATATTCCCAGCTTATGCTTGCTACAGTCAGTAAGATGTTGGATGGATTTTCAGTGTGTCAGTTCCTGGAAGAATTACTGGGAAATGTCTGTATTTGAAACTCTAGGAGTGACAAGTGGTAGAGTGCTTAGTAAGTGTGAGGCTTCTGTTTTCTCTCCTGGTTGGAAAGTTCCCCATTTGCTTTCCCCTGCTCAGCAAACCAGCCAAACCAGTTTCCTCACTCTCCCAACAGCTCTTGTGTTAAGCAAACACTGTTGAGCTAACAGCAACCAGTGCCGCCCTGCACCCTGTGCCTTTGTTGGAAAGGGAGAGTCTGTGCCTTTTCCTTGCTGGCCACCAGGTCACATACATGCATAGGGCAGCTCTGGTGTGGGTTCGCTGCGGACTGGGGTGGGGAAGTTAGATTGGCTTAGTTGGTCAGTGCTGCCTGGTTTTGAGAAGTGTTTCATCATATACAAGGATGCTGTTCTGCTTTCCTATTGCCAGAATGCTGTGGCTCACACTCTGGGTGAGGAACGAGTCACCTGGGAGGTTTCACAATGCATACTCACCCTCCTGTAAATTCTTTAACTTTTTTCTTTTTTTTTTCTTGCCAGTCCTGGGACTTGAACTCAGGGCCTGGGCACTGTCTCTGAGCTTCTTTTTGCTCAAGGCTAGCACTCTACCACTTGAGCCATAGCAATACTTGGGCTTTTTCTGTTTCTGTGGTACTGAGGAATGGAACCCAGGGCTTCATGCGTGCTAGGCAAGCACTCTACCACTAAGCCATGTTCCTAGCCATCCTGTAAATTCTTAATCCTGATCTCTGAGGGCTTTCTGTTTTGGACTTAGCTTTTTGTTTTTAAGGAATTATCATTCATTAGTTGTTCTTTGGAGTTATTTATTGTGACATTTCCATCTACCATATAACATACCCCATCAAACTCCTATCTCAGCCAAGTGCTGGTGGCTCATGCCTGTAATCTTAGCTATTCAGGAGGCTGAGATCTGAGAAGCTCAGTTCAAAGCCAGCCAGGGCTGGAAACTCCATGAGACTTTTTTTTTTTTCCTGGTCCTGGGGCTTAAACTCTGAGCCTGGATACGACGGTCCCTGAGCTTCTTTTGCTTAAGGCTAGCACTCTACCACTTGCCACAGCACCACTTCCTGCTTTTTCTGGAATTAATTGGAGATAAGAGTCTCACATACTGTCCAGCCTAGGCTGGCTTTAAACTTCGATTCTCAGATCTCAGCCTCCTGAGTAAGTAATATTACAGGCATGAGCCACCAGCACCTGGCTGGTGGCTCTAAGTGGTAATGGGCTAGCCTTGAGCGAAGTAGCTCAGGGACAATGCCCAGGCCTGAGTTTAAGCCTCATGACTTACAAAACAAAATCAGAAGCTAAAAACAAAAACACCTAACTCTTCTCTCCCTCCCCCTTAAACCAGTTTCCACAGGTTTCACTGTTCTATTTTCATACTTCAGCCATATTCACCCTCTTTCACCCCCACCCCACCCTCCAACATGGCCTAGTTTACTGATTCTCCCCCCGTCCCCTCCATTTTAAAGCACAGAATAATTTTGCAAAGGGGTTTCACCGTAATAATTTGTACCGTATTATAATTTAGTCAGATTCACCTCATCTATTGCTTTGTCTTTCCTGGTCCAGTCTCCACAATCCTGCTATTACTCAGTAGCTGTTGGTGAGTTTTCCTTATGCTATCACTATACCTTTGTTTGAGACTGGGTCTCTCTGTCAGTCTGGAAGCAAGACTGACCTCCAACTCTCCTCCTGCCTCTTTCCTCAGTGCCTGCCACCCATTCTTTGCCCTGGAAAACCCCAGGGTTTAGGTCACAGGTATTTGATGAGTAAATACCCGGTGCCAGCTGTGTGTGGGCCTCTGGTGGCCAGCCAAAGATCCAAGGGCGCCTTTGACCAGAAGGAATAAAGTGACCATGTCCCTCTGAGTGTTCTGAGGACACACAGTTGAATGGATGGGGTGGAGATGGGCCACCCAGAGAAGCAGCCTGTGTGCCCCAGACTTAGATCCAGCCTCTGCCCCAGGTAGATTCCAGAAAAATCTATGAGCCAGAGACCCTTCGTCAGATCATTTCTGTATACTGTGAAAGGCACATCTAGTGTTGTGCGTGGGAGCATGTGCGTGCTGGCCAGGAGTGGGGACTGAACTCGGCCTCATGCTCTCACTTAGCCTGTTCATCTCAAGGCTGACATTCTATCTCTACTTCCTACTTTTTGCTGGTTAATTTGTCTGGATAGATACTGAGAGGGAAAGGGACTCCAAGGAAAGGAAATGGATTCCCAATAATTTATCCCCAAAGAAAGGATCTGGATCTGGGCCTTCCTAGACCAGGAGAGAGAGGGTCAGGTCCACTGCTCACTTAATAGGCAGAGTTTAATTTGAATAAAAGAGTACAAAAATATTTCTTCTCTGAAGCTGGGTGCGGTGATGGCTGCTTGTCATTCCAGCACTTGGAAGGTAGGGGCAGGAGGATCTACATAGATAGTGAAGAAAAGTTTAAATATGGCTCAGAGTGAAAACTCTCTGTTCAGCCCAGGTGAAAACCCAGCTCTTTCCCAGGGCGCAGGTAACAAGTAATTTCTGTTACCTGACTGTATTTGTTGTGTATTCCTTCCAGGGTTTCCTTGTAGAAATAACAAAGTTCGTCTTGGGGTGTGGCTCGGTGGTAGAGTGCTTGCCTACCATGCAGGGTGCCCTGGGCTCCATTCCAGCACCAAAGAAAAGCAAACACAAAACCTTCATCCATCTCTCCACGGTGCATAGACTTTGCAGGTCTCCTTCACCCCTGTCTCCTACCCCTACCTACCTCCCAAACTGACTTTTGCATCTCCCTAATTTTAATTGTGAAATTAAAGTTCAGTTTTATTTATCTAGCTATTTTTGGCCTGTTCTCCCTCCCTTCTCCCCTCCCCCTTTTTTTTGTTGGTCATGGAGCTTGAACTCTGGGCTTGAGCACTGTCCCTCAACTCTTCAGCTCAAGGCTAGTGGTCTATCACTCGACCCACAGCGCCACTTCCGGTTTTCTGAGTGGTTTATTGGCGATAAGAGTATCACAGACTTTTCTGCCCTGACTGGCTTTGAACCCCGATCCTCAGTTCTCAGCCTCCTGAGTAACTAGGATTACAGGCCTGAGCCACTGGCACCGAGCTTCCCTCCCCACCTTTTTTTTGTGCCTACATCGAGGCTTGAACTCAGGACCTGGACATTATGCTTTAGCTTTGTTCAATGCTGGCACTCTAGTTGAGCCACACTTCCACTTCCAGCTTTTTGGTGGCTAGTTGGAGATAAGAGTCTCATAGATTTTTCTGCTCAGACTGTCTTCGTACCTTGACCCTTAGATCTGAGCCTTTTGAGTGTCTAGGGTTGCAGGTGTGATCTACTGGCACCTGGCTCTTCTTTTTTCTTTTTCTTCTTTCTCTCTCTCTCTTTCTTTCTTTCCTTCCTTCTTTCTGTCTTTCTTTCTTGAAATAGATTGTCATTGTATAGGTCAAGCTGACCTGGACTTCCTCAGACTCCCACTCCTAAGCGTTCTTGGAGGAGAGGCTTCCAAGGGAGAATGTGTCTGTGCCCCAGGAGCTCAGGAGCCAATGGGGCCCACTGGAGCTTTTGGACCTGTTCCCCACAAGTAAGATTGTAAATAGCAGTGAACATAGAGCCTAGTGGTGTAATTTGCCATGTCCTAGATAATAATTAGTTAGGTTTGTAATTAAGACAGCTTGTAATAAGCTGATAGCTTTTCAGATTTATTTTAACTGGGCAAGTTCAAGACTAAGAGGAATACCTGTTTTTGTGGTTTGGCGCTCAAGCATGCAAGTATATCTGCTGTGTTTCCAAAGGGGATGGTGAAAATGTGGCTGCTTTCTGGTCTCCTTTATTCACCCTGTCTCAACAGTCTCTTTTCCTAGTACTCCAAGTGACTTTTTCTTTTTACCAGTTCTGGGGCTTGAACTCAGAGCCTGGGTGCTATCCCTGAGCCTCTTTCACTCAAGGCTAGCCCTCTGCCACTTTGAGCCACAGCACCACTTTCAGTTTTTTGGTGATTAACTGCAGAATCTCATAGACTTTTCTGCCTTGGCTGGTTTTGAACCACGATCCTCACCTATCCTCACATCTTAGCCTCCTGGCATGAGCCACTGGTGCCTGGTGACTTTTTGTTGTTGTTGGTGGTCGTGGGGCTTGAACTCTAGGCCTCGGCACTGTTCCTGAGCTGTTAAGCTCAAGGCAAGTGCTCTAGCACTTGAGCCACAGTTCCACTTCTGGTTTTCTGGTGGTTAATTAGAGATAAGAGTTTCACAGACTTTCCTGCCCGGGCTGGCTTTGAACCACAATCCTCATATCTCAGTTTCCTGAGTAGTTAGGATTACAGGTGTGAGGCTGGCTTTATTATTATTTTTTTAACTCTTAAAAAATTATTATAAGCCGGGCGCTTGTGGCTCATGTCTGTAATCCTAGCTACTCAGGAGGTTGAGATCTGAGGATTGTGGTTCAAAGCCAGCCCGGGCAGGAGAGACCGTGAGACTCCTATCTCCAATAAACCACCAGAAAATCGGAAGTGGTGCTGTGGCTCAAGTGGTAGAGCGCTAGCCTTGAGCTGAAGAGCTGAGGGTCAGCGCCCAGGCCCAGAGTTCATGCCCACAACCGGACCCCCAAAAAATTATTTTAAGCTGATATTCAGAGGAGTTATAGTTATATAATTCAGGTAATGGGTATTTCTTTTTGGATAATGTCACCTCTTCCCTTTGTTCCTAGTTTTTCCTTTCCATCTCCACCCACAAGTTGGTGTTCATGTTCAACAAAAGGTCTACTTTTTTCTTTTGGTCCGGTTGTGGGGCCTGAACTCTGGGCCTGAGCACTGTCCCTCAGCTCTTCAGCTCAAGGCTAGCGCTCTACCACTTGAGCCACAGTGCCACTTTCAGCTTTTTTCTTTTTGCTTATGTGGTGCTGAGGAATCGAACCCAGGGCCTCATGCATGCAAGGCAAGCGCTCTACCTACCAGAGCCAACTTCCCAGCCCAAGCTCTACTTTTTTTATTTTTTATTTTGTACTAGGTTTGAACTCAGTAGGCTTCACTATTGGTAAACCGGTGCTTTACCACTTGACCCTTTACTTCAGGGCCTGAGTTCTTTTGCTCAAAGCTAGTATTCTACCACTTGAGCCACACTTCCACCTCTGGTATTTTGGTGATTAATTGGAGTCACATGGCCTTTCCTGGGCTAGGTTCGAATCCTAAGCCTCTGATCTCAGCTTCCTGAGTAGCTAGATTACAGGTGTGAGCCACTGGTTCACAGCACCCGGCTCCAAAAAGTGCTTTTTTTTTTTTGTTCAGTCCTGGGGCTTGAACTCTGGGCCTGGGTGCTGTCCCTGAGCTCTTCAGCTCAAGGCGAGCGCTCTACCACTTGAGCCACAGCACCATTTCCAGTTTTCTGTGGTTTATTGGAGATAAGAGTCTCACTTTCCTGCCTGGGCTGGCTTTAAACCGGGATCCTCAGATCTCAGCCTCCTGAGTAGCTAGGATTTCAGGAGTGAGCCACCCGCTCCTGGCTAACAGGTGCTTTGATATGGCACCCCCATCCAGTTTCTGTGAGCTCTGCACACTCCTGGGGTAACCTTACCTAATTGTCTTGTCACAAAGCAACTTGTGGTCCAGCATGTGAAGGTCAGGCGAGCTCCTTCTGCCCCACACCTCTGCGTGTAAGGAGGCACCAGATCAAAATCTCAACAGACACCTGAGCCAGCCAGCCAGGCCACCTGTTTGCTTTCCTCTGGTTTGTTAACACCTTCCTTGGGCGAGAATGTGTAGGAGACTGCAGATAAGCCAGCACCTCCCACCTGCTATCTCCTGCATCCCTTTCCCATCAATTGTTTAGAACCTGGCAGTCCTTCTGCTGGTCCATCTGGCAGGTCTCTGCACTTCAGAGGCGTCTAGAGGTGATATAGAAAACCTGAGCACAAAAAGTTTAAAGCTAACTAAATCAGATAGCAGCAAAGGTAAAAATCTTATGTTCCCAAACCCATGGAATCAGTAAGTATCGGTTAAGAGTACTGTCAGGCAGTATCTTCTAGATGTTCAGATAAGGTATGGCTCCTGGCCTTCAGTAAGATGCCTGCCTCGTGAGCATGGCTGCCAGATTCAGCAAATAAAAATCCAGGATACCCACTGACGTGAAGATCAGATAAACAATGGCTATATTTTTAATATGTTTGTCCCATGCAATATTTTACGTATACTTACTATTTTTTCCTTTAATTTGGTAAGATTTTATTTGGCCTATATTGCATCCTAAATACATTTCTTGTTTTTTAATTAAAATTTTTTATAATCAATTTATTAAAATAGAGAATTTTTGTTATTTTTTGTGTGAAGACATTGCTTTTAAAAAATTTGCTATATTATAAAGATGATGTACAGAAGTTACATAGTTACATGTGAGGTAAAGAATTTTTTTTTTTTTTTGCCAGTCCTGGGGCTTGAACTCAGGGCCTGGGCGCTGTCCCTGAGCTGCTTTTGCTCAAAGCTAGCACTCTTATCACTTGAGCCACAGTGCCACTTCCAGCTTTTTCTGTTTATGTGGTACTAAGGAATCAAATCTAGGGCTTCATGCATGTTAGTCAAGCATTCTAGTGTTAAGCCAGATTCCCAGCCCAAGAGTACATTTCTTTTTGGACAAGCTCACCCCTTCCCTCACTTTCTCCCAGCTTTAATTGCTATTATAAAAGTGGTGTACAGAGTGGTTACCATTTCATAAGTCAGGTAGAGAGTACATTTCTTTTTTTCTCGCCCCCTCCCACCCCCATCGGTTGGGGGGCTTGAATTCAGTTGTGGGACATTGTCCCTGAGCTTTTGTGCTCAAGGCTAGTGTTCTAGTGTCTACCACTTTGAGCCACAGTGCCACTTCTAATTTTCTGGTGGTTAGTTGGAGATAAGAGTCTCATGGACTTTCCCATGCTCGCTTTGAACCAGGATCCTCAGATCTCAGCTTCATGAGTGTTTAGATTTACAAGCATGAACCACCAGCCCCCAGCTAAGGGTACATTTCTTTCTTTTTTTCTTTTTTTTGGTCGGTCGTGGGGCTTGAACTCTGGGCTTGGGCGCTGTCCCTGCGCTCTTCAGCTCAAGGTGAGCACTCTACCGCTTGAGCCATAGCATCACTTCTGGTTTTCTAGAGCTTTATTGGAGCTAAGAGTCTCATGGACTTTCCTGCCCCAGCTGGCTTTGAACCGCGATTCTCAGATCTCAGCCTCCTGAGTAGTTAGGATTACAGGCGTGAGCCACCGGCTCACCCCTTCCTTCACTGTCTCCCAGTTTTTCCCTCATTTTCAACATAGTGTCTAGTGAGTATCACTAGATATACTTATTTAAAAGATAGTATCTTGGGTCAGTTGCCAGTGGCTCATTCCTATAATCCTAGCTACTCAGGAGACAAGCTAGGGATCTCAGTTCAAAGCCAGCCAATGCAGGAAAGTCCACGAGATTCTTATCTCCAGCTAACTAATAAAGAGTCAGAAGTGGAGCTGTGGCTCAAGTGGTAGAACTTGAGCCTAGAGCAATAAAGCTCTGGACAGCATCCAGGCCTTGAGTTCAAGCCCCAGTATCAGCACACATACACACATAGGACTGGAGTATGTAGTTCAGTGGAGGCAGACTTGCTTAGCAAATATAAGACCCTGGGTTTGGTTACAGGTGCCAGATTTAAAAAAAGTCTTGAGAATGGGAATGTGGTTCAGTGGTAGAGTGCTTGCCTAGCATTCATGGAGCCCTAGGTTCAATTCCTCAGTGCAACATAAACAGAAAAAGCTGGAAATGGTGTTGTGGCTCAAGTGGTAGAGTGCTAACCTTGAGCAAAAGCAGCTCAGGGACAGTGCCCACGCCCTGAGTTCAAGTCTTATCTATTCTGCTGATGAATAGCAAGGTATTAAGTTGTACTTAATGCAGTTTTGTGGGTTTTTTTTTTTTAATTTTAACTTTTGGTTACTCACAGACCTCATATTATTGTTTATCTTCTGCCTTAAACGCAGGGCCTTGTGCTCTTTCTTGGCTTTTTCCACTTACTGCTGGTACTCTACCACTGGAACCACACCTTCAATTCTGACATCTTTTTCTTTTTCTTTACTTTTTTTTCTTTCTTTCCTGACCCCCCATCCCCACCCCATCTCTTTTTGCTGGTCCAGGAAAATCTCACAGACTTTCCTGCTCAGGCTGGCTTTGACTAGTGATCCTCAGAGCTCAGCCTCCTGAGAAGCTAAGCTTATAAGCATGAGCCCCCACCCCCTAGCTAGGCCTCATATTTTCTTTCTTTCTTTTTTTTTTTGGGTCCGGTCGCAGGGCCTGACCTCTGGGCCTGGGCGCTGTCCCTCAGCTCTTCAGCTCAAGGCTAGCGCTCTACCACTTGAGCCACAGCACCATTTCTGGCTTTTTTCTTTGTTTATGTGGTGCTAAGGAATCGAACCCAGGGCCTCAAGCATGCAAGGCAAGCGCTCTACCACTGAGCCACCTTCCCAGCCCTAGACCTCATATTTTCTAGCCAGGTACTCTTTCATTTGAGCCAAGCCCCTAGTTCTTTGGTTCTTAGTCTTGTTTTTGAAGCAGGGTCCAGCCACTGTGTTTGGCTGGGCAGGTCTTAAAGTTGAGATCCTCCTGCGTGTGCCTCCTGAGTAGCTGGGATTATAGGTGTGCTCCCCTGTGCCCAGCATTACTCCCTGTTCACTGAGTACTTCCTTTATTCTATCTCTTAAGCCTCAGGATAACCCCATGAAGTGACAACCACTGTACAAAAAGCCTAATGGGAAGTGTTTCTTGTTTTTAATTATTATTTATTATATTATTATATGTATTGTGTTATTTATTGACAAACGGGGGTTACAGCTGCGGAAGTAAGATAATGAGTACCTTTAAAAATGTGTCTTGAGGTAGAGAGAAGTGGAGGGAGTGATCACTAAAAAGAATGATATTTGAGTAAAGACCTGAAGAAGCAAAGGCTCCCCAGGTCTCCCGGGACCGGCCCCCGCCCCCGTTCTGTATTAGCAGCATTTGTTAAAGAAATAATCCTCAGGGCTAATTGCTACCAGGGTATCAGCTTCAAACCAGGCTCGAATGCTCTTTCCAAGCCAGCCTGCCTCTTGGCCTGTCGCCCAAGAGGAATATGGCGGTAGCTTGGTTTCCCACGCTTCTCCTGGCAGAGGTTGAGATGGTCCACCGGACCTCTTGGGCAGAAGGTTTTTCTTGGGGGTAGGGCTACCCCGGTGGTGGCTTGGTTCCCCAGACCACGGGCTTCCTCCCTCCCTCCACCATTCCTGGGCACACTTGCCTGGGACTGGTTGCCGAAGGAGCCAGAGTACCCACTCCTTTGTGGGAAAAAGTTGTGACTTTCCTATCAGGGAAGAAAAAAATAAACACCCAAAAACCCTAATGTCACCCCCTGGAATTAGCAGTGGACAAATACCTGGGCAGGGTATTTGTCTGGCACGCCGGGGCTCTGAGTCACCTCCTCTGCGGAGGCGGTTCTGTTTCAAAGGCTGAATCAACGGTGACATCAGTCTTCAAGAGTAACAGGTAGTGCAGGTGCAAAGCCTTACTCACGATCGCTTCCCACACATGGCCCTCTGTCTTCTAGCATCTCGCTAAAGGGTTTTGGAGAAATGGCCAGTGTCATCACCACTCCCGTTTCCAGACTTGCAGTCATGACTAAGCTTCTGAAGGAAATAGTCTGTATTATACTCCCTGGACTAGCTGCCGACTCTCAAGTCCATCTATTTAAAAAGGAATCCTTGAGCTGCTGGTGTAGCTCAGTAATAAAGAAGCAGCAGGAGGGCCTCAGTTTCATCTCCCGTGTGCACCCTCCCCCCCACCCCCCCTCCACCAAAAACACTCTCAACTGTGTGGCTGCCTGTAATCCCAGATACTGGGTGGCTGAAGCTAAGACAGGAGGATCTTTTGAGCCCAGAAATTTGGGGCTCGTTGGGGCAACATAGAAACACTTCATTCTTTAACAGAAGGAAAGAAGGCAAGGAGGGACAGAGAGAGCCATCTGGGTGCTGGTGGCCCACGCCTGTAATCCTAGCTACTCAGGAGGCTGAGATCTGAGGATCAGAGTTCAAAGCCAGACTGGTCAGGAAAGTCAATGAGACTCTTATCTCCAATTAACTACCAAAAAAAAAAAGGGTGCTGTGGCTCAGCGTGTTAGAGTGCTAGCTTTGAATGAAAAAGCTCAGGGACAGCACCCAGGCCCTGAGTTCAAGCCCCACGACTGACAAAAAGAAAGAAAAATAATGGAAGGCCCTTTTCTATACCTGGCAGATGGGGTGCTTGAAGACTTGTTTGTAGTAGGGGGTATGATTCTGAAATGTCTGTATAAGTTTGTGCTGATTTTTCATTGAACTTTGGAATTTAGTTATGATACTGTTTTGTTTTTTCCTAATCTATTCACCTGAATCAATGAGTATTTGAGATTTGGGCACTTAAATACTTGGCAGGCTGTTCAACCCAGGAAACCCTGTTGTTGCTTGCCAGGTGTGAGATTTCTTGTCATTTGTGACTCTTCAGCATTTACTCTCTTGCAAGCTTTCGAAAGGAGTTGGAGCAGCCCTCGCCCTCAGAGGGAGATGAATGGGGAGAGTCGGCTGGGAGGGGGCGGGGGCTGGATTGTCTGGATTCCAATCCTTTGGGGGAGGTTCTTGCTTGTCATTTGCCCTCTGGGGCAGTCCACCCTTCTGAGCCTCTGTGCCCTCACCTGGGAAAGAGATCAGTGATTTGGTATCTCATGGGGTTGTAGAGATGACGCTGTGAGTTAGCCAGGCTTTCAGTGTCCATAAATAGCAAACACCTATTATTTATTTTTCTTCATGTACTAGCACTTGAACTCAGGTTTCAAGCTGTCCCTTATTTTTTTTTTCTGCTTATGCTGGTGCTCCACCACTTGAACCACACCTCCATGTCCCACTTTTTGGTTAATTGGAGATAAGAATCTCATAGTTTTGTCTGCCTGGTCTGGGTTTGATTCAGAATCCTCAGATCTCAGCCTTCTGAGTAGTTAGGATTATGTGTGTAAACTACTACCACTGCCTGGTGTAAACCCTATTTAAGGGACTTTTGCTTTCCTTTAACATTTCTTTTTTGCTAGTCCTGGGTTTTGAACTCAGGGCCTAGGCACTGTCCCTGAGCTTCTTTTTGCTCAGGGCTAGCATTCCACCACTTGAGCCACAGCACCACTTCCAGCCTTTTCTGCTTATGTGGTAGGGAGGAATCAAACCCCAGGCTTCACAGATGCTAGGCAAACACTCTACCGCTAAGCCACATTCCCAGCCTAGCCTTTTTTTTTTTCTTTTTGGGCTAAGGATCAATCAGACCCACTTGTTCTACAGGTTATGCCACTACCTGTATTACCCATATCTGGTGCTTTCTGCAGGATTCTGGTTGCCTCAGTTCCCTTTATAATCATTCTTAATATTTTACATTTTTTTCCAGTGGGTTTTTTTTTTTTTTTTTTTGCCTCTTGTAGTGCTCTACCATTTTGAGCCATACCTCCAGCTCTTTTTTTGTCAGTCATGGGCCTGAACTCTGGGCCTGGGTGCTGTCCCTGAGCTCTTCAGCCCAAGGCTAGCGCTCTACCACTTGAGCCACAGCGCCACTTCCGGCCTTTTCTGCTTATGTGGTGCTGAGGAATTGAACCCAGGGCCTCATGCAAGCAAGCAAAGCACTCTACCACTGAGCTACCTTCCCAGCCTGCTCCAGCTCTTTCTGCTTTTGATATTTTAAAAATAGAGTCATTTATGTCCAGGCAGGACCATAATCATCCTATTTATGCTTCATGCATAGCCGAGATGACAGGCATTCTTTTTATTGGTTGAGATGAGGTCTTCAGAGCTTTTTTCCCCTAGTTGGTCTCGAACTGATCTTATTGATTTTCACCTCCTGAGTAGCTAGGATTACAGACTTGAGGTTACTCTGCTCTGATTAGATGTTTCTTTTTCCTTTTTAGACTTTTCTTCTTTTGTGCTGGTGCCAGGGCTTGAACTCAGGACCTTGAGTTCTTGCTCAGCTTTTTTGCTCACAGCTCATGTTCTAACCACTTGAGCCATACATACCTCCAGTCTATCATTTTTTTGGTTAGTTGGAGAAGGAGTCTTGCAGACTCTACCCCAGGCTTGCTCACTTTGAACCATGCTCCTTTTAAAGAATTTTATTAACATATATTTGTTTTGTGTGTGTGTATGTATGTTTGTATGTATGTTTGTATATATGTACATATATATATATATATATATATATATATATGAGTGTTTCATTGTGACATTTCTGTCCGTTCATACAATGTACCTTCATCAAACTCACATCCACCATCTCCCTCCCAAATTAGTGTTTCTTGAATTAATATCATAGACCCTTAGCCTCACCTTAACTTTTTTCTTTTTGTAGTATTAGGGATTGAACCCAGGATCTCAACCATGCTGGACAAATGCTATACCACCTGAGCCATGCGCTTAGCAGTCTCTAGCTTTACACTCAAAAGAACTGGGGCTTGAACTCAGGGCCTGGGTGCTGTCCCTGAGTCTCTTTGTGCTCAAGGATTGCCTTCTACCACTTTGAACCACGGTGCCACTTTTGGTTTTCAAGTGGAAAATTGGAGATAAGAGTCTCACAGACCTTGCTGGGATCTTCAGATGTTAGCCTCCTGAGTAGCTAGGATTTACAGGCATGAGTCACCAGTGCCCTCCTGACTGCATTATCTTGATTTCTGTGTAGTATTCTGTTGCACGCAGTCAAACTCTTTTAGGTGGATACTAGCTGTTTCTAGACAAGCAGCATGGAGTGTATTTTAGATGTTGTGGGCAGGAGGGTCTGCAGATGTAGGGCTGTTTTACCTCCTGAATGAGTAACAATGGTGGAGGAGCAGATTTCCCTCAGGAGCAGATGTTTCTGGGGTACTGAGAGTGACGGTAGTTTCAGAGTTGACTGAAGGTATGAAATAGGGCCAGGATTAGCATCCACCCAGCAGGCAGCTCCTCTCACCCTAAGTGGTGGAGGGATTTCCCCTGTGCCTTTCCTTGGCTCAGTAGTCCCACTGTATTCCAGGGGGTCCAGGTCCCCTGAAGCCTTCCCTGGGCTAAGAGTTCGATGGATGACTGACTCCCTGCCACCTTTGCTGCTGGCCTTTTAATGAATGTGCTTTTAAACACTTGTAAAGAGTGTCCTGTGACCCCCATGGGGAATGGAAGGAAAGGAAATGGGGCAGACTGCATGCAACAGGACGGCCTGCAGGAAGACTGATAGCTGTTTGAGGTGCTTTGAATACGAACACATATTCCTTTCTGACCCTGATGCCTCAGCCATCTGTGGTCACTTCAGCCCCCAAAATGGGTTCCAAGATGTCTGCATCCCCAGAGCCCCCACCCCACTCCATGGAAGATTGAGAATTGTTTCACACTAAACAGAGACAGAGAGAAAGAGAGAGAGACAGAGAGAGAAGGAGAGAGGGAGAGAGGGGTGGGAGGGAGAGGGAGAGGAGGGAGAGGGAGAGAAGAGTGGAGAGTGTGACTTTAGGAATCTGTTCTTTGAGGGCTATTGGAAGAAGTCTGAAGAATCTAGTTTCTAGCCAAGTGTGATTTGGCACATAGCTGTAATGCCAGTTTTTAAAAATGGAGACAGAAGGCCCACTTGAACTGGGCCCTTCTCTCTCTCTGTATGCATGTATGCATGTATGTAATGTGTTAGAAGGAGGGGGAGGAGGAAGAAGAGGAAGAGAAGGAAGAAGCAGAAAAGGAGGAGGAGGAGGAGGTGGTGGTGGTGGTAGTGGTAGTGATAGTGATGGAGAGAAGAAAGGAGGAGGAGGGAGAGAGAAAGAAGACTAGAAGAAAGGAGAGAAGGGGAAGAGGAAGGGAAGGGAAAGGGAAAGCAGAGAGGAGGATGGGGGAGAAGAGAAGAGACTATGTGGTTTCTTTTTTTCTTTTTGTCAGTCGTGGGGCTTAAACTCTGGGCCTGGGCGCTGTCCCTGCGCTCTTCAGCTCAAGGCAAGCACTCTACCGCGTGAGCCACAGCGCCACTTCTGGTTTTCAAGTGGTTTATTGGAGATAAGAGTCTCACAGACTTTTCTGCCTGGGCTGGCTTTGAATGCAATCCTCAGATCTCAGCCTCCTGAGTAGCTAGGATTACAGGCGTGAGCCACCTGCGCCCAGCGCATCTGGTTTCTTAATTTGTGCCAGGACAGGTTCAGTGAGCGCCCACAGCTGGTAGGAGTCAGAACTAGAACAATAATGTCACTAAACAACCATGTTGTTCCTGTACTTGTGTACTGATTGAGACTGAACCAGGGGTTCATGTGTGAGCTTGCTTTTTAAGCCTGGCATGGTACCTTTTGGGTGGGTACTATGTAGACAATTTAACAGTAGATTCTAGAAACTGTGGACTAGCCAGGGGCCCGCAGCTAGCGAGACTGTGATGGAAAAGTATCTGTCCACCATGCACCTGTTGCCCCTCCCCCCATGCCCAGTAGCTCCCTTTGGGAAACCGCCTATATTCTGCCTGGGATCCATGTCTCAGGTGCACCCAGGCAGCCCAAAGCCCCAGCCTGGCTCTTCTCCTTTGGGAAAAGAAGGCCTTAAGCTATGACACCCCCTCTTTTGAAAGCCTAGAATGAAAGCATGCCACTGGCCCCTTGGGCTCCATTTTAAATCTGAATGGTTGGCTGAGGACTTAAGTTTTGCAAGCAGCCATTACAGAGCTCCATTGGTTCCTTAATTATTATTTTTTTCTTTTCCAAACTACTACCTAAGGGCTTCTCATAATCACTTTGGTGGGTGTGGGAGATGGGGGAAGGATAAACCAGTTAACTCTTTGAGTACCTCAAACAGGATTTGAAGAAAGCCCGTCCTGGGCTGGGAAGGTGGCTCTGCAGTAGTGTGCTTGCCTTGCATGCAGGAGACCCTGGGTTCGATTCCTTAGCACCACATAAGCAGAAAAAGCCGGAAGTGGCTCTGTGGCTCAAGTGGTAGAGTGCTAGCCTAGAGCTGAGGAGCTCAGGGACAGCGCCCAGGCCCAGAGTTCAGGCCCCACAACCGACAAAAAAAGAAAGAAAAGAAAGCCTGTCCTTGGGCTTGAACTCAGGGCCTAGGCTCTTTCCCTGAGCTGCTTTTGCTCAAGGCTAGCACTCTACCACTTGAGACACAGCTCTACTTCCAGCTTTTTTGGTAGTTTATTGGAGAAAAGAGTCTTATGGACTTTTCTGCCTTGGCTGGCTTTGAACAGTGATCCTCAGATCTCATCCTCCTGGGTAGCTAGGATGACAGGTATGATCCACCATGCCTCACTGAGGCATATTTTTTTAAGCTCTCATAATAATAATAGTAGTAATGGAGTTATTCTAAACATGAAGAGGGGTCTCTATCCATTAGAGATTAAAGGGAAGGAGGTGGGGTGGAGTATGCAGACCACCACAAGGTGCTTTGTGTGTGAAGCTCACCCATTGTCTTCTTTTTCTTTGAGTGCCTGTTGTTGGGGTTGAACTCTGGGCCTGGGCATTGGTCCCTTAACTTTTCACTCAAAGCAAGTATTCTGCCATTTGTGCCAAAGTTCTATTTCTGGCCTTTTTTTTGGTCAGTCGTGGGGCTAGAACTCTGGGCCTGAGCACTGTCCCTCAGCTTTTCAGCTCAAGGCTAGCGTTCTACCACTTGAGCCACAGCGCCATTCTGGTTTTCTGGTGATTTATTGGAGATAAGAGTTTCAGAGATGGGGCTAGGAAGGTGGCTCAGTGGTAGAGCACTTGCCTTGCATGCCTGAGGCCCTGGGTTCGATTCTTCAGCACCACATAAGAAAAAAGTTGGGAGTGGCGCTGTGGCTCTAGTGGTAGAGCGCTAGCCTTGAGCTGAAGAGCTGAGGGACAGCGCCCAGGCCCAGAGTTCAGGCCCCACAACCGGACCCCTCCCCCCCCCAAAAAAAGAGTTTTACAGACTTTACTGCCTGGGCTGGCTTTGAACTGAGATCCTCAGATCTCAGCCTCCTGAGTAGCTAGGATTACAGGCGTGAGCCACCAGTACCTGGCATGTATGTGTGTATGTGTATGTGTATATGTGTTTTAAGTGAGTTTTCCATAAATGAGTCTCCTGTTCCTCTTTCATAATTCTCTGTGAGTACCCATTCCCTCAGCACCCCAGTGAGGGTCTGCTGTGTGCTCTGTTGGTCACAAGCCTTCCCTGTCCTGAGGGTTTGGAGGGTGATCTGGAGGGTTCATGGATTCCCAAGCTATCAGACAATGGGTGCCTTGAGACCCAGGAGGGGTGAGGCCTGTGTGGGCTGGAACCCCTGGGGAAGCCTCCTGCAAGGAGGGGTGGGGGGCTGGGGGCTGCAGCTGGGTAGAATTGGGAAAGAGTCAGCTGAGAGGAGTGAAGGAATACTTTTAGCCAGGGGGTGGGGAGGAATTTCCCAGGCATTTTGGGGACCAGGAAAAGTGACAAAGGTGATTTGTGTGCCAGGAAGGTAAAACTGAGCTTCCTGCTCTGGAGTCACCACTGGAGAATGCAGGGGGGCTGTGAGGAACACCCCCCTCTCTCTCCACCCAGCCTGGGGCTGACATGCCTTACAAGGCCACTGAGCACCTGGGAGGGGGTTTTAGGGAGGGGTGTGCTGGCTGGTAGAACCTGGAAAACCGGAGGAACAACTCTTTCTGCCTCTGGCCAGAGGGTGACAATCTGGGGTAGGCCATAGAGAAGGGGAGAGAAGTGTGGAACCCCCAGGGCCCTGGCAGAAGCACCTGGCCTAGGGTGGCCCCATGTGCTAAAACCGTGACCATTCCAGATGCTTATCCCAAACAAGCCCCAATCTCAGCGGGTGGCCCCACCCACTCTGTCCAACATTCCTTTGTTCAGTGGTTATTGACAGCTGCCTTGTCCAATCATTACTCTGATAAGCAGAGCCCCAGGTGCCCCTGAGGCCCCTCTGTCCTGGTGTTTGATTGTAATGTGTTGGAGAGGGCAGGTAAATATTTAGGACATGGCTGACTGGTGTCTAGGGGAAATGGTTCTGAATGAGGAATGGCTGCTGTGCAGCCCTGGGGAGATCTCAGGAGGGCCTCCCTGAAGGGACATATTTAGGAAAAGATCTAGGAGAGGGGTGAAGGATCAGGCCACGTGGCTTCATGGGGAAAGGGAACAGCAGAGTAATGTCTGAGCAGAGCCAAGGAACTGGCGAGCACAAATCTGCAAGATCAGTGGGCAGAAGAGGATTAGAGAAGCATGGGACGAGGGCACCTTGTGAGGGCTTTGTCTGCTGCCCCTTTCTTCTTTTGTTTTTTAGTCAGGCCTGGGCCCTGTCCCTGAACTCTTCAGCTCAAAGCTAGAGCTCTACCACTTGAGCCACAACTCCACTTCTGGTTTTCTGGTGGTTAGTTGGAGATAAGAGTCTCATGCCCAGCTGGCAGGAATCTGCAGATCACAGCCTCTTGAGTAGCTAGGATTACAGCTACGGAAGCCCAGATTCTGCCCTGTTCTTGCTAGACCTCCATTCCATTCTGGGTCGTGGATGGCAGCCTGGACAGTTCAGATTCCCAGCTGAGTAGAGTCCTGGCCCTTTCCCCAGCTGCTGATCTACTTGGCCCAGGTTGGGGCACCTGGGCCGTGCTGGTGCTGCCAGCCTCCCTCCCCCACCGCTACTGGTACATCCTGTCCTCTCCTCCAGGAGCACTTCCCCATGCTGGTTAACTCACCTCCTGTTGTTCCTTCTGGGAAGCCTTCTGTGATTTCCAGACCCAGGCCCTACCCCCTGCCCTTTCCTGGGTTTGGAGTTCTGCCTTGGCCCCTCTCCCTAGCATGGTGTCCAGTGGGTCATTGGTACTGTAGGAGATGTGGCTGCCAGTTCCCAGGGGTGGGGCTCATCATCTGCTGGGGACTTTGTGGAGTTTGCTTGAGGAAGCCACCCTCCTAACCCCTGCATTTGTTCCTCCTCCTCCTCCTTCCCCTCCTCCATCCTCTTCTCTCCCTCATCACCCCTGCCCCGCTCTGATGGCATCTTCCTGGATATCTTTTTAAATAGTAATGGAAGCTTTTAAAATGTTTTATTCCTAACTGGGTATAGTGAAGCACATCTGTAATCTCAGCACTGGGAAAGCCAGGCAGGAGGAGAGACAGGGAGATGGCAAGGCCAGCTTGGGTTTGGCCTGGGAAGACCCTCTGTCTCCCTCTCCTCTTCCTCCCAGCCATCAATCATACCACCACCAAGACTATTTGCTTCCTAAAGCTTTTGATAATGGGGGATATCTCCGTGATGGCTACTCCTGTCTGAGTGCTGCTGTATATTAAACACTGGGGCCCAGACTTTGACCCTTTAACATAAGGATCAGAGCACCCCAACTTACACCTGCCCCTCCACACACCCCTGTCCCCTCTGCATGGAGTCTGTGTGCAATGAAGGGGAGGAGGGGAGAATGAAGCAGAACCAAGGCGGGCTGCATCTCAGATTTCTTTATTACCAAAGTCCTTTGACTCCACTCTGCTCCCATTTCCAGAGATTTTGAGAAGTGCAGAGGATGCTGGGGCAGCGGAGAGAGGGGGCTGTGAGGGGGGGGGGGAGGACACTGGGGAGGGGGAGGGAACTAGAAGATGGCAGACCTGGAAGTAGGAGTAGAGTAAGGACTAGTCACTAACACCCCTTCCCTCTGGGCTTCTGAAATGGGGATTGGTTAATTAGTAGTTGTTTACTGGGCTTCAGCCTGCTTAACAGTTTAACCCTGTAATTCCTGGAAGCAGTGGTCTATCTTTTTGTCTTGCCTCAGCTTCCCCAATGCTGAGATGATAGGTGTGTGCCGTCACACCCAGCTCATCTATATGCTTCAAATACACCTAAGTGTATTTAGCCTTGTCCAACCCCCTATCCAAGATTCTGAATTTTAATTTAATTCATCTTTTTTGTTGTTATGAGGATAGAATCCAAGGCCAGAATTCTTCATGCTAGGCAAGTGTTCTGCTTTCTACTGCTAAGCCACATCAGCAGCCCTAGAGGTCTGTTTCATTTTTGTAGGGCTTGAACTCAGGGCCTGGGTGTTGTCCCTGAGCTTTTTCCTCTCAAAACTAGGGCTCTACCCCTTTGAGCCACAGTACCACTTCTGGTTTTCTGGTAGGTCGTTTGAAATTAGAATCTCATGGACTTTTCCTGCCTGAGATGGCTTCCAACTGTAATCCTCAGATCTCATCTGTCTCCAGAGTAGCTAGGATTTTTTTTTTTTGGGGGGGGTCCAGTCATGGGGCCTGAACTCTGGGCCTGGGCACTGTCCCTCAGCTCTTCTGCTCAAGGCTAGCGCTCTACCACTTGAGCCACAGCACCACTTCCGGCTTTTTTCTTTTTGCTTATGTGGTGCTGAGGAATCGAACCCAGGGGCTCAGGCATGCAAGGCAAGCGCTCTACCACTGAGCCACCTTCCCAGCCCCAGAGTAGCTAGAATTATAGGCATGAACCACCAATGTTGGCTTGTATTGCCCCCACCCCCTTTTTTTTTTGTGATAAGGTCCAGGCTGGATTCTAACTGTACTGCTTCTGCATTCTGAGGAAGGGCTCAGTATGTTTGCTTTTATTTTTGACAGTATTGGGAATTGAACTCAAGGCCTCAGGCTTGCTAGTTCCCAATCTCCTGCATTTTGAAGTCAGCCCACTTTGTGCTTGAGCTGTGACAATGTCTGGATTCCAATACAAAGACCAGATGAACCAAAGCATCGATTCCCAAACCTAGGCTAGAGTATGGTAGAAAGTTTCAAAGTGCAGGTTTTAGCCAGGTGAGGTAACTCAAGGCAGGTGCAAGGCCCTAAATTCAGTCCTCAGGCACAAACAAAACCAAGGAACCAACCAAAACAACAAAAAGCCCCAAATCCAAAAAGAACAAGGTTGTCCTTCAAGGCAGAAGAAAGGAAGAAAGATGAGGGCGGCAAACTGTCCTTAAGCTTTGGAGAAACAACCCATGAAAGATTGGGACAAAAGTCCAGTCTTTGTGGAGAGGAGAGCATAGCTGGCTAAGCAGCCCCTTCCCTCTGTCTGCCTGTGTCTGTTTCTCCATGTCCTTCTGCTCTAGTAGTCATCAGATACCTGATCTTCTAGTTGAAGCCATCTAGGCTGCCAGACCTGGGCAGATGGCTTGAATGGTCTAGACCACTGGGTAACTGGCTTAACTCACTTGGCTTTGTGCTGAGGCATCCTTTAAGAGTCTACAAAGCCAGAGAGGCTGATGGGAGGCTGAGATCTGAGGATCAAGGTTTGAAGCAGCCTAGGAAAGAAAGTGCAGGAGATTCTTGTCTCTAGTTAACCACAAACGGCCAGAAGCAGAGTTATGCCTCAAGTGGTAGATTGCTAGCCTTGAGCACAAAAGCTCAGGGACAGCACCCAGGCCTAGAGTTGAAGACCTAGGACCTGGTGTGGGGGAGGAGGGGGAGCCTGCCTGCAGCTGGACTCTTGGGTTTATAAATTGTCCAGCCTGATAATATTAAAATGCATTGCTGAGCAGAGCTGTTGTTGCCAAGAAGCCAGAGTGAAACTTGAGCTGGGCAGAGAGCAGATCCAGCATGGAGATAAGGCACTGCAGTTTCAGCCATCCGCCTGGCCAACTGAGAGTTTCCTTCGGGACTTTCCTTGCTGTTTTTTTTTTTGGGGAGGGGTGGAAAGGAAGGGGATGATTTGGTTTATGATTAATTGGATACAGAGCTAATGACTGTGTAAGATGTTTTACTATTTGATTCTAAATGAACTGCTGAAATTTTTTTTTTTTTTTGTCGGTCGTGGGGCTTGAACTCTGGGCCTGGGTGCTGTCCCTCAGCTCTTCAGCTCAAGGCGAGCGCTCTACCACTTGAGCTACAGCACCACTTCCGGTTTTCTGGTGGTTTATTGGAGATAGGAGTCTCACGGTCTCTCCTGCCCAGGCTGGCTTTGAACCGCGATCCTCAGATCTCAGCCTCCTGAGTAGCTAGGATTACAGGCGTGAGCCACCAGCGCCCGGCCTGCCCTGCTGAAATTTTTGAGAGAGCAGTTAGTTATGAACCTGAAGATTCCTCAGCGTTGTCTTTGCTAGTTATTAAATGGGTTAGGCCCAAGATAGGTGATATTGAGCCTCTGTTTCTCTCTGATATGTCATGAGTTTAAAATACTCAATTTTGCTGGGCATTGGTGGCTCACGCCTGTAATCCTAGCTACTCAAGAGGCTGAGATCTGAGGATCTGAGGATCTCATTTGAAGCCAGCTGGGGCAGAAAAGCCCATGAGCCTCATCTCCAATTAAGGATTAGAAAACCAGAAATGGCCCTGTGGTTCATAATGATACAGCACTAGCCTTGAGTGAGGGAGAGTGCACAGGCCCTGAGTTCAAGCCCCATGACTATTCAGAGAAGGGAAAAAAATTAGTTTTTTTTTTGGTGCTTGTTCTGAGGGCCTGGTCACTGACCAGGTCAGCCTGGGAAGACAAGTAGGAGAGACTTATTACCAATTAACCAGCAAAAAGCTAGGAAGGAGGCATGGCTCAAGTGGTAGAGTGCCAGCTGTCAGTAAAAAAAGCCAAGTTAGAGCATGAGAGCTTGAGTTTAAGCCCCAGTACTATCACAAAAAGAAAGAGCCAGCACTAGTAATAAATGCTCAAATAATATCTATTATCGTTACAGTTGCTATAGCTTGTACTATGTGTTGGGTGTTGTCCTAAGCATTTATATAATATCTAATTCCCACTGATGCCTCTAACATTTTTGTTAGTACTGGACATTGAACCCAGGGCCTTGAGTATGTCAGACAAGCCTACTGCTACTGAGTTACTCTCCCCTATAAGCCTTCAAACTTTTTTTTTTTTTGGTTGGTCATGGGGCTTGAACTCTGGGCTTGGGCGCTGTCCCGCAGCTCTTCAACTCAAGGCGAGCATTCTACCACTTGAGCCACAGCGCCACTTTCTGTTTATGTGGTACTGAGCAATTGAACCCAGGGCCTCACTCTACCACTGAATCACCTTCCTAGCCCCAAACCTCATTTTTAAATGAGAAACTGAAGCTTATTTGGGTTGTGTGGACCATGCCATGGAAGTTTGAAGGCTCTTGCTTCTGTTCCAATAATGGGAAAGTTGAAGTTCCTCAGAAATGAGCATTCTCTTTGCCTTGATGCCAAGACTTTCCCACAACAACATTCCTTTCTTAAGACTTCATTAGCAACCTGCCTCTATTGTTCTGTTTCTCCACCTTGTTCATTCCTATCTTGTGCTAACAAAGAATTTTAAGGTTTGGGGCCCCCAGACCTATGATGTAATATCCACATCTATAGCCTTAGATAGGCATAAAGACATGGACAAAGGAAAAATAAAGATGAAAGGTAAATTGAGGACGGGAGCAGGATTGCGTAGCCAGTGATTGCCTCAAGGCCTGGGTAGACATTTGAGTTACGCATTCTCCAAACAAACATTATTGAAGAACTGATTGAGTAAACTGAGGCTCAGCAAGGAAGTGACTGACTAGCCCAGGGAGGTGGCAGTGGTGCGCGCGTGCGTGTGTGCGTGCGTGTGTGTGCGTGCATGCGTGCGCACACACATGTGTGTGTGTGTGTGTGTGTGTGTGTGTGTGTGATTTGTACCAGTTCTGGGTTTTGAACTCAGGGCCTGGTCACTCTCTGTATTCAAAGCTAGCGCTCTCTATCACTTTGAGCCACAGCTCCCCATTTCCAGCTTTTTTTGGTGGTTAATTGGAGGTAGACTTTCTTGCTCAGGCTGTCTTTGAACTGTGATCCTCAGATCTCAGCTTCCTGAGTAGCTAGGATTCCAGGTGTGAGCTACTGGCACCCAGTGGCCTGTGTGGTTTTAACCTTTGTGCTATAGAGTTCTTTCTGTTTCTAGTACTGGGATTTGAACTCAGGGTCTTGTTTGGCTTTTTTTTTTTTTTTTTTTGCCTGGACTAGCTTCAAACTGCAGTCCTAAGTCCTGAGATTTCAGTCTCCAGTAACTTAGATTATAGGCCTGAGCCATTTGCCCAGCTCTTCCTGGTCATTATACCTGGGGAAAAAGTTGACAGAATTAGCCAGGAGAAGAAATCTGAGCTCTGCTTTGCCAGTAGTTAAGAATGTTCAAAAGTGATGTTATATAAATTTTTTTTTCTTTTTCTTTTTGGTGGTCGTGGGGCTTGAACTCTGGGCTTGGGCGCTATCCCTGTGTTCTTCAGCTCAAAGCGAGCGCTCTACCACTTGAGCCACAGCACCACTTCTGGTTTTCTGGTGGTTAATTGGAGATAAGAGTCTCATGGACTTTTCTGCCCAGGCTCAGATCTCAGCCTCATGAGTAGCTAGGATAATAATCCTCAGATCTCAGCCTCCTGAGTAGCTAGGATTACAGGTGTGAGCCACTGGCACCCGGCTTGAACTCTGGGCCTGTGTGCCGTCCCTCAGCTCTACTACTTGAGCCACAGCTCCACTTCCGGTTTTCTGGAGGTTAATTGGAGTTAAGAATCTCACAGACTTTTCTGCCCCGGCTGGCATTGGTTGAACCACGATCCTCAGATCTTAGCCTCCTGAGTAGCTAGGATTACAAGCGCCACTGGCGCCCGGCGATGTTACACATTTTTAATGATGTCCAGTATGGTATAGACCTTTTGCAGTCAAAGTAGATGCCTCCAGGACCTAGCTGAGTCTTGGTGGCAGCTAGAGGTTGGCATGAACACAGGGGAGATGCCAGGGTCCCTGATCAGAGACTGCTCACCAGCAGGCAGGCGATACTTAGCAGCTGTGCCAGTGTGTCCTGGCTGAACATCGGTCCTGATCATGTCTTCAGCAAACACACAGGTGGTTTGGTTAGTTCTTATTCTAGAACTTTGCTTCATCTTTCATACTTTAATTATAAAAACCTAAATTCAAGCTGAAAAGTGTAATGAACGACCTCAATTTACATTTAACAGCCTGTAACTGCGTGTCGTAAGCCAGCTACACATAGTGAGGAAGTTGAGAGTAGCTTGGGTGCAGCAGTTGGGGCTGAGGTGTGGTTTGGAAAGGTTGGACAGCCGGCTGCTGAGTCTCCATTAGATGAAACACCGTGCTAATTATCTGTTGCACGTTAGTATGGCTACAGATGATAAGAATGTGCAGTCTAGGGGGCTGGGAAGGTGGCTCAGTGGCAGAGCGCTTGCCTTGCATGCCTGAGGCCCTGGGTTTGATTCCTCAGTACCACATAAGCAAAAAGAAAAAAGCCGGAAGTGGCGCTGTGGCTCAAGTGGTAGAGTGCCAGCCTTGAGCAGAAGAGCTGAGGGACAGTGTCCAGGCCCAGAGTTCAGGCCCCACAACCGGACCCCCCACCCAAAAAAAAAAAAGGATGTACAGTCTAGTTCAGAAAAGAAAATTGAAAGAAAAGATGGTCGTTTTACCTCCCCCAAACAAGTGAAATGTTTGAGGAGCCAGATAGTCTTCGCTTCAATGGAACATTATGTAATGGAAACATAAATCAAAGCATCACATTGTTCCATTGTTTTGTTTTGTTTTGTTTTTGGGGGGAGGGGTGAAATTGCTGGTCTTAGCTTGAACGCAGGGCCTGGGTGCTGTCCCTGAGCTTTGTTGCTCAAGGCTAGTACTCTACCGCTTGAGCTACTATTCTGCTTCTGGCTTTTTGGGGGCTGTTGTTGATGATGATTAATTGGAGGTAAGAGTTTCAAGGACTTTCTTGCCCTGGCTGGCTTTGAACCTTGATCTCAGCCTCCTGAGTAGCAAGGATTGCAGGTGTGAGCCACTAGCACCTGGCAAACAGGACAAATTTTACATCAATTCCAACAAACAAATTAAGCCAATATTCAGGAATAAAATCCACAAAACATCCAGTGCTGCGGACATCTTGCTTGCTTGCTTGTTTATTTTGTTGTTGTTTATTGTTTTTAGTCGGCTGTAGGCAACTCAAGGCCTTGAGCTTTTCAGCTCTAGTCTAGTGCTCTACCACTTTGAGCCGCAGCTCAAAGTTCTTTGGTGAATAATTGAAGAAGGGAGTCTCATGCATGGACTTTGCTGCCCAGGCTGACTTCACATGTCAATCCTTAGGTCTCAGCTTCCTGAGTAGCTAAGATTATAGGGGCCCAGCCTGCTGACATATTTCCCCACTAAAATACTTCAGCTTGCGTTTCCTGAGAGTAAGGATATGCCTGCCTTGTGAGCCATAATTCTATGATCACAAGTAGGAAAATTGACAGGATCATGTAACATTCACTCCTTTTTCAAATATCCCCAACTATCCCAAGAATGTCTTTTATTTAGTGTAGAATCCTACAAGCAAGCCATTTCAAACATTGCCTCTTTCCTTGAACAGTGGGGTGTATGAAAGGAGGGGGAGGTGTCTTGTCTTTGGTTTCCCGCCATCCCTTTTGGTCCTGCATCTTTAGGGATAGAATGAAAGCATCTTGTAGGATCTTAGGACCAGTCAGAATTTTTGTGGTTTTGTGTTTATAAGGACATGTTTCCTGTAAGCTATCTCCCGGCACACAAGAGTCCCCCCCATAGAATTCAAGTTTGTAATTTAAAAAGACTTCTACAATTCTCCCTTGTAATAAAGCCTAGCTGGCATTTTGAGATCTGAGGCATTTAAGAAAGACTTAAGCTGGTAGTGTCAGCATGTGGCTTTTGCCATGAATGAAAGGCTTTGATGTAATAGACCCTTCAAGGTCTATGAGCTGGGTCAGATTCGAGCATTTTTTAGCTATCCTTCCTCTCCCTTCAAAGGGGGAAATTTAGGAGAGTTAATTTATTTATTTATTTCAGTCTTGAAGCTGTCTACCAGCTTTTTTTTTTTCCCCTCAAGTCTAATGTTCTAGTACTTGAGCCACAGCTCCACTTCCTACTTTTTTTTTGGGGGGGGGAGTTAATTGGAGATAAGAGTCTCAAGAACTTTCCTGCTCAGGCTGGCTTAGAACCTCCATCCTTAGATCTCAGCCTTTTGACAGGCATGAGCCATCAGTGAGCCAGTGGTGCTCAACATAGTCTCTTTTCAAAAGTACCAAGGGGAAACTAGAATCAGTAGTGTAACATTTCCTGGTGTGTTAATATAATAGAGTGCCTTTCCTGAGCCTGTGTAAACTAACCCTGGCCCTGCCCCTCTGCAGAACTCTGTTTGCAGCCTTCCTATAAGCAGATGGGATTCTGGGAAACCAGCTAGCTACCTACCTCAATAAATCCAAGATTGTATAATCAAAAGGCAGGCAGGCTAGGCAGAATTTCGAGATGAGGCTGAGCTAATGGCTTAAGAGGGGGCATTTAGAAGAGAAATCTGCAGCCCTGCAGGTCTTGAATTCTGCCCTGTCAGCAGAAGTGTCATTGAGAAAGAAGGAGAAGTGAAGGTATGCAAAGCTGGCATCAATGGCAAGTCATGGCAAGTGATGGCTACATCATCCAGGGCTTACTTAGTGCATGGTTTTTCCATGGAAATGACTGGGGAGAGGGTTTTGTCTTCCTGATGCCCTGCCCCTACTCCTCCTGTCAGAAGGCAGGACTTCCTCTGGGAATCTCAACCAAAAAGGTTTGGCTCTCACTGAAGCAAATCAAAGCATTTGGGAATAGCCAGGTGGCCTCTTAGGTTTAGCCAGGGCTAACAAGCCAAGCTGTTGAGCCAACATATTTCAGCTCTGAGAACCATTCCCTGTCTGTTGCAGTCCCTGCAGGCCTCATCTAAATGGGCCTTGTCAGGAGCCAGTGCCAGCATTGTCTACCCTGTCAGCACTTACTTATAACACAGGGTTTCATGAGAAGCCCCAGGGGCTTATCTTGGAAACAAGCTGCGCCCATCTGGAAGCTGCCACCCCTATTTCATGACTTTGTACAGGGGCTGAAAAGGCAGAGCGAAGTAAGGGGCACATGAGAAGAATAAGTTAGAGGGCAGAGCAGATGAAGGTAGAGGCGATGGGCTTCAGGGTCAAGTAGGCCAGCTCTGCCTGGTGGCCCATCTGTGTTGCCATTGGGTAAGTCACTCAGTTTCTTTTCCTATCAAATGGGGCTAAATGCAGTACCTCCCCAGGAGGGTGAAGATGAGTTGCATTTCTGCGTGGCGCTTCTGGGGTTAATTTGAGGAAATGGTGCACATGCAGTCATGAGAGTGTGGTACAGTTGTAGCCAACTTGCAGCAACCCAGAAAATCTTGACAGGCACTTCAGGCTGAGCATCCTTGCCCCTCTTCTGTTGGGCTGACCCCAAGGTCACTCGTTGTAAATATATAATAAGATGGTAAGTGCTGTGGAGAGAAAGATACAGCAGAGACCAAAGATAAGAAATGGGTATTGGAGGCTCTGAGCTTTCTTTTTAAATGCAATGATCAAGGTCTGCTAGTGGGTGACCTTAGAGCAAAAAGTTGTAGCAAAACCTAATGGATGGCAGCCGGCAGCTACATTGTCATCTGGGGAAGAAAGAACATTCCACACAGGGGAAGCAGTGAAGTGAAAGGATCATTCACAGTCACTTAGGGCTCCATTCTTGGGATTGGGATTTGTGTGTGTGTGTGTGTGTGTGTGTGTGTGTGTGTGTGTGTGTGTGTGTGAGTGAGTGAGTGAGTGAGTGTGAGTGTGAGTGAGAGAGACAGAGAGAGAAAGAGAGGGACACACAGAGAGAATGGTGAATCTTGGAAAGATGCTCCACTGGACTTACTGCAGAGAAAGGAAAAGTTTACTGCAGAGAAAGGTGGGTGCGGGCATGGAGGCTCATGCCTGAAATCTCAGCTATGCTGTAGATGGAGGTTGGGAAATTATGGTCCCAGAGAGCCAGGCAAACAAGACTAGTATCTGAAAAATAACCAAAGTCAAAAGGCTGGGGGCATGGCTTAAGTGGTAGAGCACTCAGGTAAGGTCCTGAGTTTAAACTCCCATTAGTACCAGAGAGAGAGAGAGAGAGAGAGAGAGAAGGGAGGGAGGGAGGGAGAGAAAGGGAGGGGGGAAAGGGGTGAGAAGCGTCTCTGCTCGGTCTGGGCATGGAGAGGTGGATTTGGTCTATGGAAGAAGAGCTCAGCTGCTTGTCTTCTTTCATCTCCCCCGCCCCCTTTGTTTCTGTTGATTGTGGGGCTTGAACTCAGGCCTGGGCACTGTCCTTCAGCTCTTTTTGCTCTATCACTTTGAGCCACAGTGTGGCTTCCGGTTTTCTGGTGGTTGGTTAATTGGAGATAAGAATTTCACAGACTTTCCTACCCAGGCTGGCTTTGAACTTTGATCCTCAGATCTCAGCTTCCTGGGTAGCTAGGATTACAGGCCTGAGCTACCAGCACCTGGCTTATCCCCCATTGTGACTGCCTTGCCCTCAGTCCTTACTTGTGTTTTGCATTTTATTATTCCTAGTTAGCTCTCAAAGCCTGGTAGCTGGGGTGCTGGAGTTGTTCATCTACAGGTGCTCAGAGGAGCCTGGGACATCCTTGGGAAACAGTCAGAGACCGTGGAGCATCCCATCGCTGTAGGGATATACCCTACCCATGATTCCAAAGGGACCCACGCATCACACCTTTGATATTCATTCTCAGATCCAACAGAGCCCTCTGAGGTACTCACTACTACTAAAACCTCAGGGAGGAGTTGGGCAAAGTAGAACAGCAACCCAGGAAACTTCCTTTTTTGGCCTGAGAAGGGAGTGGTTGGCTTGGACAGACTTTGTTCCCTGTGGTATGAAAACTTTGATCCAGGAGTGGTGGGGAAGGATTGATTTTCTCAAGTTCAGAGCCTCCTTCCAGCTCCCGGTGTGCTAGGGCAGGCTGGGCAGATCCCCATGGTGTGGGCCAAGGCCCTGCTGGGTTTTGTCTCTAGGCCTCCCAGGGCCTGCCCAGCCACCTGGGCTCTGCCTGTCCTGCGTGGCCTTATTGTCACACTGCAGGTGGCACCCTGTTTCCAGTTCTGCATGCACCACCTGCAGCTCTTAGAAGGCTCCCCTCCCCTCCCCCAGACTCTGAGGCGCACAGAGAACAGCCTTCTCTTTTGGAAAGGGGAAACTGAGGTTCAGGCTAATGAGTTTTCCTGAAGCCCCACAACTAAGGCACCAAGGTTTATATACTGACGGGCTGTGCCATGCAGAGGTGCATCTGATGGAGCCAGTATAGAAGGAAGGGACTTTAGGAGGCTGTGGCCCCATTCTGTTTGAAGAAATTTTCATCTTTTTCCTCCTTCCTTTTTCTTTCTTCTTTCCTCCTCTTCCTCCTCCACCTCTTCTTCATTCCTCTGCTCTTTTCCCTCTTCCTCCTTCTCTTCCTCTTTCTTGTTCTTTTTCTTTTTTTTGGTGTCATTACTGGGGCTTGAATTTTGGAGCCTTGTGATCCCCCTTGTTTTTTGTTTTTGTTTTACTTCAGGCTCTGTTACTCAAGTCACACCTCTATTTCTGGCCTTTTGCTGTTTAGTTGGAGATAAGAGTCTCAAAAAAAAAAAAAGAAAGAAAGAAAAGAAAAAGAGTCTCTCAAACTTTTCTGTCCTAGCTGGCTTCAAACTGAGATCTTCAGAGTTAAGTTAAGATTACAGGCTTGAGCCATTGGTACCTGGCTTGACCCTTATTTATTTATTTTTTTTGCCGGTGGTGGGGCCTGAACTCTGGGCCTGGGTGCTGTCCCTCAGCTCTTCAGCTCAAGGCTAGCGCTCTGCCACTTGAGCCACTGCGCCACTTGCGGCTTTTTCTGCATATGTGGTGCTGTGGAATCGAACCCAGGGCCTCATGCATGCAAGGCAAGCATTCTACCACTGAGCCGCCTACCCAGCCCTTATTTTTGATTTTTGTAGCACGTTTGTTTCTGCCTCTGATTTTTACCCTCTGGTACCATTGTAACCCAAGCCTAAAAGGGTCACTCATAAATCTTGTTCCTTTTCCCTTTCTGCCCTTCTCTCTGCAGAGGGTTCTCCCCAACCTTCTCTCTTTGCCCCTGGATCAGCTTCAGGGATCAAAGTCCCTCGTAAAGTAAGGCTCTTGGAGAGCAAAACAGCATCCATCATTTATATCCTAAGAATATTCTTACCAAACCACAAGTAGGGTCAAACAACAGAACCCACAGACGCCCGAGGCCTGAGTGTGTTCTTTCTATAATGCAGCCGAGTCCGCATCCTCTGGGGTTTTGGAAGTCAGCTCATTCTGGCTTTTTTGCCTGTTGAAACTATAGTCGACTAAACACTTACCCTCCTTCAGTTCAGCTCTTTTATTATCGCCGGGAAGAATGCTTGTTATGTGAATACAGGAAAGCAAACATGAATCAACAGCAATGATACAGAAAAACCATAAAAGGAAGTGTTCCTCCCATCTGTTACCCCTTCCTACAGCAGCTCTTTTTTGAAACAAGCAGTGTCACCAGGGTCATGTCACCCTCTAAGAACATTCTAAATCTGTTCTCAATCCCAGTTTACTCATTGCTTTAAAACTTCATTGCCAGGTGCTTGTGGCTCATGCCTGTAATCCTAGCTGCTCAGGAGGCTGAGATCTGATGACTGCGTTTCAAAGCCAGCCCAGGCAAGAAAGTTCATGAAACTCTTCTTTCCAATTAACCATCCCCAAACTGGAAGTAGAGCTGTGGCTCAAAGCAGTAGAGCACCAGCCTTGAGCAAAAAAGGCTCTCGGACAACACCCAGGCCGAGTTCAAGCCCCATGACCAACAACACAACAACAAAAAACAAAAACTTTTAAAAACAACTTTATTTATTGATCCATTCATTCTTGAATGCATGCATGCCAGGGATCCATTCCAGGTCCTTTTGCTGGGAGATAAGCACTATACCATTGAACAACACTGCTCAGTTCCTTAATTTTTTTTTTTTTTAAACTGGGTACTGGTGCTCATGTCTGCAGTTCTAACTACTTAGGAGGATGAGACCTGAGGATACTGTTTGAAGCCAGCCTAGGCAGACAAATCCCAGAGACTTATTTCCAATTAACCAGCAAGCAATAAGCCGGCAGTGGGGGTGTGGCTCAAGTGGTAGAGTGCAAGCCTTGAGTAAAGGCCAAGCAAAAGCACAAAGCCCTGAGTTTAAACCTTAGTACTGGTTGTATGCATGTGCGCACACACACAACTCTTTTTATCAGCCTGTAATAATTGTACATACTCATACATACACTATGATATTTCAACCCTTGTGCACAGAGTATATTGATCAACTCAGAGTAATTAACATTTCCATTTCCTCATCATTGCTTATTACTATTACTATTATTCTTGTTATTTGTTTATCAGAATGTCTGTTTGAGAGAGAGTCTTGCTAGTAGTCCAGGCTAGAACATGGGCAGTCATTCTTCAGCCTCAACCACTGTATCAAGTCACCTGATTGTTTTTGAATAGTTACTTTTTTTTCTCTTTAATTCTACATGATTTCATTTTCTTTCCTTTTTTGTCAGTCGTGAGTTTGAACTCAGGGCCCACTGTCCCTTAGTTTTTCTGCTCAGGGTTAGTGCTCTACCATTTGAGCCACAGTGCTACTTCCAGTTTTCTAGCGGTCAATTGGAGATAAGAGTCCCAGGGACTTCCCTGCCTAGGCGGGCCTCAAAACACGACCCTTAGACCTCAGCCTCCTGAGTAGCTAGGATTACAGACATGAGCCACCAGTGCCCAGCTCTACATCGTTTTCTTTTGTGTGGATGCTCATTATTTACTTGGCCCTCTGTCTATGCTATTTCTACATTTTGCCACTCTGAACAAACCTGCGACGACCCCTTGCTTCTCGGCCCTTGGGTATGTGCTTGAGTCTCTCCATGGCCTAACAACTGGGCTTTGAGCCGCACACCTGCCTGTGCTGGCCCAGCTCAGCCCTTGCCCATTACAGATGAGAAAACTTAAGTCAGAGGAAGGCAAGGGGCTTGTGTGACACACTGCAAGGAGAATCTGATCACCTGACCCCGCATGTGGCACGCCTCCTCTACACCAGCTGACCCGTCTCAGCCTGCTGTGCTTCTTCCATTTCCGCTCATGTGCGGGTCATCCTCCTCTGTTCCCACTGCCTCCTAACCTCTCCTTAACCCCTCCCTGCCTGGGCTTCCACATTTGTAGAGGTCTCCATCCCCTGGGGGGACACAGCTTGCCTTCTGACTGGCCCGTGGCTTGCTCCCAAGTCCTGAACATTTGCAAAAATATAAAGTCTTCTTGTGTAGAGAATAATACGTTCTCATGTGACTTCCCCTACATTAAAATTTCTTCTTTTATGAATGGGTATTATGTTCACCTTGTTAGGAAAAATAAAACAATGCATGCAGTGCAGTGGAAAGTTCTGCGGCTGCCCTGCCCCCTGCGGCTCCCACGGCAACCCTCTCCCATACTTTCATCTTACTGGTTTTAAGTTTTTTTTATGACAAATATTTCTTGTATATTCTTTTTTTTTTTTTTTTTT
>NW_012267234.1:8441968-8442981 GCF_000151885.1 Dipodomys ordii
AGCACTCTACCACGGAGCCACCTTCCCAGCCCGTCCTTTGTTTCTTAAATCCTGATAATTTTGTCGTATCACCTTACATTTTGGATTTAACATCCACTTATCAGGGAGACCATGTGCCGTTTGTTTCTTTGCTCTTGGCTTACCTTGCTCAAGATGATTTCTTCTAGCTCCATCCATTTTCCTGCAAACACCATTATTTTGTCCTTTCTAATGGCTACATAATATTCCATTGTGTATAGATACCACAATTTTTGGAGCCATTTATCTGTGGTGAGGCATCTGGGCTGTTCCCCCTACCCACTATTGATGATCAAACTGAGGACTTTGGTTATGCTCTACCACCAGAGCCATAACCTCCCAAGCTTTTGTGTTTTCTTTTGGAGATAGCATCTCCCTAACTTTGCCCAAGAGATCCTCCTATCTAGCATCTCGGCCTCCTGAGTAGTTAAGATTACAGGTGTGAGCTGCGCCAGGCTTGGGTTGCTTTTAACAACTTGGGAGGGAAGGTAGTGGGTGGTTATGTGAAGGTCTGCCTCCCTTCTTAGGCTCCGCCTCTTGTTGGCATGGTCTCCATTTGTTTATTTGCCTGATAGGAGACTCCTTGCACCACAGTGGCCTCAGATTTCTACTGTCCTTTAAAAAATAGTCCAGGCTTGAGGCTGGGTATAACTCAGTGGTAGAGCACGTGTTTGGCATGTGTGAAACAGAGCCAACCAAGTGAGTAAATGACCCACGTTAAAGATGCCCAGGAGATTGTAGAGCAGACTGGCGTCAAACCTGGGATTCTCTTGCCCCAACTTCCCAAGCACTGAGATTATAGGTCTATGCTACCACACTCAACTGCCATCTTAGTTGTATATGTATGTATGTGCATGCAAGCGCATGCATGCGTGCCTGCTTGCCATTCCTGGGGCTTAAATTCAGGGCCTGGGCTCTATCCCTGAGCTTATATTGCTCAAGGTTTGTACTCTACCATTTGAGCTAAAGCTCCAGTTGTGGCTTTTTTGTTGCTT
>NW_012267234.1:8443031-8445498 GCF_000151885.1 Dipodomys ordii
AGGTGTGAGCCACTGGTGCCCAGCTCCTTCGTTCATTTTTTGAGACAAGAGTTTTGCTATATAGTCCTGGCTGGTTTCAAACTCCTGCAAACCTTTTGCCTTCACCTCCTGAATGCTGGGATTGCAAGCTGGTGCCACTACACCCAGCTAATGTGCCTTTATTCATCCATGGGACTTTGACTCATGGGGTCTTCCTCAAATGAAACCCTAATAACTATATACACACACACACACACACACACACACACACACACACACACACACACACACACTTTTTTTTTGCTGGTTCATCAAGACATAATTTACTCACCATACAATTTTTCCAGTGTAGGTGGATGTGAGATAATTTTTATAAATGTGCACAGCTGTTTGCCCTGCCCTTATCTAGTTTTAGACCTCTGTCACCTCACAAGTTTCCTTGGGCCTGCTGGCAATCAGACCCTGCCTTCCCCCAGCTCCAGACCTTGTGGACCTGCTTAGTGTTTCTAGTTTTCTAGAACATTCACATATGTGGAATATGTTGTCTTCTGCTAGTGTGTTTTATTTCTCAAGTGGAAATGAAAGGCCTGGAGAGGCTTCAGGGTTGCGTTAGGGCCTAAGACCCAATCACTCCTCCCTCAGGCCTCTCTGCCACCCGCTTTCTGTGAGGGGGAGGGTCACAGGAGTTGAGAGAAGAGACTCAGCTGTGTAAGATGCACAGTATGGGCCTCTTCTTGGCCTCTGGAGACCCACAGGTAGCACCCGTGAGACGGCGTCTGTTCTTTCTAATCAATAAGGAACAGGTCCCGATGCTGCCCGAGCCACAAGAATGTTCCTGGGTCTTGGCCCATGAAAATAACCAGTTGGCACTTCTGTATTTAGGTGGGCAGGACAGAGTGTCTGTGTGTTTAGATGGCAACCTGAACCAATTTGGCATGGAAGTCAGAGCCCCCTCCATTGTCTTTTTTTTTGGGTCCGGTCGTGGGGCCTGAACTCTGGGTCTGGGCGCTGTCCCTCAGCTCTTCAGGTCAAGGCCAGCACTCTACCACTTGAGCCACAGCACTACTTCCAGCTTTTTTCTTTTTGCTTATGTGGTGTTGAGGAATCGAACCCAGGGCCTCGAGCATGCAAGGCAAGTGCTCTACCACTGAGCCACCTTCCCAGCCCCCCCCCTCCATTGTCTTTGACCCTTTTGAGGAAGCTGAACAACTCTCCCCCTTATGGGAGGTAGGGCCCAAGTCCCCTCCCGCCGCTAGGAGGCCCAAAGGGCCCTCCTTGCTATAATGGAGTTCAACTGCTTCTCTTGGTATGCTTGGAGACAGAGTATTTTTGTTGTTGTTGCTGGTCATGGGGCTTGAACTCTGGGCCTGGGCACTGTCCCCCAGCTCTTCAGCTCAAGGCTAGTGCTCTACCACTTGAGCCACAGCGCCACTTCCGGCTTTTTTTTGCTTATGTGGTGCTGAGGAATCGAACCCAGGGCCTCATGCATGCAAGGCAAGCACTCTACCACTGAGCCATGAGCCTAAACTGGCCTCCAATATGGGATCCTCCTGTTTCAACTTCCCTATTGTGGGATTACTGGTTTGTACCACTACATCCATCTACTCTCTGTGATAGGTAAATCAAGCTGAGATTAATGTCTTTGGGGAAATTAAAATCTAGCACCTGATCTCCACCTCCTGAGTTGCTGGGATTACAGGCAGAAGCCACCACCTGAGATTTCTTGTCTCCTCTTCAACATGCCCCAGATCCATATCTAAGCAAATTGGAGGCTGAGTTGTCCATACCCTCCCATCTTGCAATCTTATCTTTCAGTACTATAAGGCTATAATGTTTACTAACTTCACAGACCCCATCCAAGACAGACAGCATCTCAGAAGATGGTCAGCCTTGGGCCCTGGCATCTATGCAGACTCATGGGGGCTGTGGACCCATAAAAGGAAAAACATCCCACCAACGTATATAAAACTGTCTCTCTTCCTTTCATCCACAAATTAAACTCCTGGTCTTTCATTTTCCATGTTTAAGTTAGAAACTTGTAGGGCTGGGTACACAATAGCAACGGGGCCCCTAAGTCTCAAAAAGTTCTCTGATCTTTCACAGGAAACCCTTGAAAACAAGCTAAGTGCCAGAGTTCCTGGTGTCAACTGTGGAAGTGGCTTCTGAAGAGAGAGAGAGAGAGAGACTGTCCTTCCATAATGTCCCCCTTTGTGTGCGGCGTGGGCAGCGCTCTGCTCTCAAGCTGTGGCTTCTCAGAGGCTGCATTCCTCCACTTAGAAATAGCTCAGCTCCGCTTAGCTGACTCTGCGCATGCTCAGACGCCAGGGTCTTCTGGAAAGAAGGCTTTTGAGAGGGTTTGGTTGGCACCCACTTGCATTCCAGTTACAGGGTGCCCGGAGGTGGCATTGTTGGTGGCATGTGGCCTGTGGCACGCTGGCAATTCCAAGCAAGGAATGTTACTGAGGGCTCACAGCCCACCCGTCCAGGA
>NW_012267234.1:8449858-8451294 GCF_000151885.1 Dipodomys ordii
CTCTACCACTGAGCCACCTTCCCAGCCCCTGTTTTGTTAATTTTTGTATCACCCAGGGATCCCTACAGGAATAAAGACTTCGTGGCTAAAACAGAAAGCTTTCTAGACAAAGAATGAGGGCTGGAAATGTGGCTTAGTGGTGGAGTGCTTGCCTAGCATGCATGAAGACCTGGGGTCCATTCCCCAGTACCACATAAACAGAAAAGGCCAGACGTGGTGCTGTGGCTCAAGTGCTAGAGCACTAGCCTTGAGCAAAAGAAGTTCAAGGAGAGTGCCCAGGCCCTGAGTTCAAGCCCCAGCACTGGCAAAGAAAACCACAAAAAAAACACAAAACAAAACAAAATACAAAGAATGGTGAATCTTGTGAAGAAACGAGCAGACAAAAGGTTCTGAGCTTAGAACAGTAAATTCTAAGGGAGGCACCAGGCACTAGACAGGTGAGGGGATGTTTTATAATTAACTTATCCAGTTCCATGCAGCAGTATCTCATAGCTGCTGGGGCAGGGCGATGTTGGTGCACTGGCTGACTATAGTTAAGAAGCAGTTCAGACAGACCTTTCTATAACTACTGCCTCTCAGTGTGTTTGGTTCAAAAATATTTCTGTTAAAGAAGTTTCTTTGGGGGGTAATTCTGGTTCCCTTCATGAGTCCAAAGCAACTCTGCTCTTTAATATTTAAGGAGATGGTATGTCTGTTTCTTTCCCTTTCTTTCTTTCTTTCTTTCTTTCTTTCTTTCTTTCTTTCTTTCTTTCTTTCTTTCTTTCTTTCTTTCTTTCTTTCCTTCTTTCTTTCCCCTCCCTCCCTCCCTTCCTTCCTTCTTTCTTCAGTTGAACTCAGGTCCTGGGCACTGTCCCTTAACTCTTGTGCTTAAGGGTAGCACTCTAGCACTTTAAGCCACAGCTCCACTTTTGGTTTTCTGCTGGTTAATTGGAGATGAGAGTTTCACAGACTTTCCTGCCCAGGCTGGCTTTGATCCATGATCCCAGATCTCAGCCTCCTGAGTAGCTAGGATTACAGGCATGAGCCACTAGTACCTGGCATTGGCATGTCAATTTCTTAATCTTCTTGAGCCTTTCAACATGGGGCATCCACTGGCCCTCAAATATAGTCTTACTTTCTCTGACTGGACCTTTTGCTTTAGACATGTGTATGAGAGTGCCCCCTGGTGGAAGAAATGAGACCGGCCGACTAGGCATTCAGGGTGGCTTGGGGGCTTTTTGGCAGAAATTGGATCCTCCCTAATGTAAAGGTGTCTAGACTCGTAAAATAAGCATAGCAGCAGGAATTAAAAAAAAAAAAAAAGAACGTGTAGACTGAAATAGAAATGTCATTGGTGGGATGAGAGAGGCTATTGTTTGAAAGGGACAAAGGCTGGCTGACTTCTGAGTTTCCTTAGAATGAACTATTTTTTTCAGCTGTTTCCTCTGCCTGAAAAA
>NW_012267234.1:8451649-8488601 GCF_000151885.1 Dipodomys ordii
TCCAGAGAGGCCTGCATTCACTGTCCAATGTAAATTATACCCTCTCCAAACTCCCCAGCTCCTCTCTGTGTCACCTTCTTTTACTTTATTTATTTATTTATGCATGCATGCATGCTGGTCAGGGTGTTTGAACTCAGGGCCTAGGTGCTACTCCTGAGCTCTTTTTGCTTAAGGCTAGTGCTCTACCACTTTGAGCCATAGCTCCACTTCCAGCTTCCTAGTGGTTAATAGCAGATAAGAGTCTCACGGCCTTTCCTGTCCTGGCTGGCTAGGAACCATGATCCTTAGATCTTAGCCTCCTGAGTAGCTGGGATTATAAATGCAAAGCACTGGCCCCTAGCTAGGACAATTACTTTCTAGACAATATCATGATTTTACTTGGAAAGTATGTGAGAAAGAAATTAGCCCCCGCCCCTCCACCCTATAACTGTGAAGCATTAACTTAAGCCTGGTTTGGCCTATAAACAAAGGTCCTTGTCCATAAAGCTGTCCATTTTCTCACTCCTGTGCTTTCTGTTCTGCAGTGAGTTTTGAAGGCTGCACCGGCCGGCCAAGGACAGTCTACTTTTCTGATGACTCCCGATTCAAAGTGGCCACAGATGGTGTGGTCTCCGTCAAAAGACCTCTACAGCTGCATAAAGTAGAGACCAGTTTTTTGGTCCACACCTGGGACTCCACCTACAAGAAGTTCTCCGTCAAGGTGACACTGAAGGCAGTGGGACGCCACCACCACCACCACCACCGTGTATGTTGGGCTGTTTCTCTCGCTCTCTCTTTTTACATTATAATTGTGTTGTTATTATTAAGGTGTTGGACAGAGGGGTTACCATTTCATAAGTCAGGTAATGAGCGCATTTCATGTTTTAGATGATGTCACCTCTTCATTGACTTCCTCCCAGTTTCCCCCTTCCACCTCTGCCCACAAGTTACATAGGTCATTTTCCACATAGTGGAAATGTCTACTGAGTAGCAGGATTGCATTTGTTTACCCTTCTTCCCTCCGCGTCTCCCCTTCTCCCCTGCTACGCTCTTCCCTTTGCTCCTACCCCCCCAAAAAAAAAAGAAAAACAAATACCAATACTACCAACATCAAATCTCCCCTAAAACCAACCTTTGTTTCCATTTCCTGGAAGTATTTTCAAGAAATATTATTTTGAATGTCCAGAGAAGTTATACTATTGTGTTCCTCCCCTAAGGGGATCTCCGTTAGTCTGACACCGTGTGTATGGGGGGGGGTGGCTAGAGTACCTGTAGTCCTAGGTTTTGTCAATATCTATCTATCTATCTATCTATCTATCTATCTATCTATCTATCTATCTATCTATCTATCTATCTATCTATCTATTTTTTTGGGGGGGGGTCAGTCGTGGGGCCTGAACTCTGGGCCTGGGCGCTGTCCCTTAGTTCTTCAGCTCAAGGCTAGCACTCTACCACTTGAGCCACAGCGCCACTTTTTCTGCTTATGTGGTGCTGAGGAATCGAACCCAGGGCCTTATACATTTGAGACAAGCGCTCTACCACTGAGCCAACTTCCCAGCCCTTATCATTATATTTTAAATCCACCTTCCACATGGGAGAGAAAACACGCGCCATTTGCCTCTCTGAGCTCAGCTTAGCATGCTTTGTTCTAGGTCCATCCATTTCCCTGCAAATGACATAATCTTCTTTGTAATGGATGAGTAAAATTCCATTGTGTATAGGTACTACATTTTATGGAGCCGCTCATCTATTGTAGGTCATCTGGGCTGTTTTCATGACTTGGCTATTGTGGATAGTGCAGCAGTGAACATGGCTACGCAAGTATCTTTACTGCATTCTGACTTGTACTGCTCTGGATAGATTCCTAGGAGTGGTGTGGCTGGGTCCTAGTGAATGGGCTGTTTCTTTTTGTTGATTGTGGGGCTTGAACTCAGGGCCTGGGCGCTATCCCTGAGCTCTTTTGCTCAAAGGTAGCACTCTACCACTTTGAGCCACAGCACCACTCCCATTTTTCTGGTGGTTAATTAGAGATAGAGTCTTACAACTTTCCAAGCTGGCTTTGAACCATGATCCTCAGATCTCAGCTTCCTAAATCACTAGGATGACAGGTGTGAGTCACTGGCACCCAGCGTGGAATGGGCTGTTTCTCAGTTCGCTGTTTCTTTCAGGCTGCTCTGCTATCCCATCCACATGGCTCCGCCTTGGCATTATGGACGTTTGGACTATGCACTATGGGATATTGAGCAGCATCCCTGGCCTTAACCTACCACACAGCAAAAGAACCAAAAATACTTCCAAAGTAGGATGTGATCGCTCACTTCTGTAACTACTTAGGAGGCAGAGATCAGGAGGATGCTGGGTCAAGGCCAGTCTAGGCAATAAGTTCCTAAGGCCCATCTCAACTAATAATAAAAGGATGAGTGGGGTGGTTGAAGCCTGGATCATAGTTCAGGCTGGTTCCAGCATAGTTACAATACCCTATTCAATGGAAGCAGGTAGGTACTGGTGACTCATTCTTGGAATCCTAGCTACTCGGGAGGCTAAATCTAGGAATCATGGTTTGGACTTTTATCTCCAATTAACCAGCCAAAAAAGCTGGAAGTGAAAGTAGGGCTCAAGTTGCAAAGTGTCAGCCTTGAGTGAACAAGTCAAGGCAAGAGCCCAAGACTCTGAGTTCAATCCCAGTACTAGCACAAAAGAAAGAAGGAAAGGAGGAAGAAAGGAAAGAAAAAAAGAAAGAGGCTGGGATGTAGCTCAGTGGCAAAGCGCTTGCCTAGCAAGTGTAACATCCTGGATTCGATTGCCAGTAACAAAAAAGAAAAGACAAAAAAAAAAGAAAGAAAGAAAGGAGAAAAGACATGGAAGCAAATAGGGTTGGGCAGTTGATAAATGATAGAGAGCCTGCCTAGCCAGTGTAAGGCCCTGAGTTCAAATCCCAATTACCTACTCCCTTCCCTCCCCCTGCTAATAAACCTTTCTAGATACTCTGGCTTCCGTGAAGCCATTGCACATTGCACATGTCTAAATCTGAGTTGTAGGGATCAGATATTGGGCAGCGGGTAAAGGCACAGACCCTGCCTGGGACTGAGTCCATTGACCCCAGGTAACCCAAGGGGGAATTGCTTTACTGTCACTGCATGTTTCCCTGTCTATATAAAATGATAGCAAGGACATGTGAAATGTCAGACATGCACGGTTGGTATCCATGGGGCATTGGTCCCAGAATCCTCCTTACTCTGTATCCATACAAACATCTGGATGTTCAAGTCCCTTCTATAAAATGGCATAGTATTTACATATAAACCATTTAAAAAATCCCTATTAATTATACTACCTCACACAGCATAGATGCTGTACCCATCCATCATTCCATTTTATTGAAGAATGACAAGGAAAAAAAGCTGTATATGTTCAGTAGAGACTTTTTTTTGAGATAGGTTCTTGCTAGGTAGCACAAGTTTGGCATAAAATTTGGGATCCTACTGCTCTAGCTTTCTAAATGCTGGGGCTTACAGCTGTCCACCATCATAATTTTTTTTTGGGGGGGGGTCTGGTTGTTGGGCCTGAACTCTGGGCCTGGGCACTGTCCCTCAGCTCTTCAGCTCAAGGCTAGCACTCTACCACTTGACCACTATGCCACTTCCGCTTTTTGCTTATGTGGTGCTGAGGAATCGAACCCAGGGCCTCTGGCATGCAAGGCAAGCGCTCTACCACTGAGCCACCTTCCCAGCCCCCACCATCATAATTTAAAAGAAAAAAAATTAATTTACAGTTAATTGAGCCCATGGATGGGGGCAGGGGACATTGTAGTAGTAGGCGCTCATTTATTGTTAGCTGTTGATGTCATTTCCTTCCTCCAGACTGGATGGAGTGAGAGGTGGTTTTTCTAGTCATTTTATTCTTCATATTTCTCAGCAGAGGCCTTCTTGGCAAAGAACGCGGAAGAAGCAGTGGAGAGCCTCTGCTCCTTCCAGACTGTCACTTCCCCATTGCTTTTAAGACCTGCCCATTCAATCCATCACTTCCCTGGAGTCTGGCTAGCTAAACTGGTTTTGAATGGAAAAGTGTGTCATTCTAAGTTCTTGGCAAGAATATTTCTGGAGGTTGTTCCCCAAAGACAAATGCCTTTGCCAGGTGTGTGTGTGTGTGTGTGTGTGTGAGAGAGAGAGAGAGAGAGAGAGAGAGAGAGCATGTGTGTGTGTGTGTGTCAGTCTGAGCACTGTCCCTGAGCTTTTTTTGCTCAAGGCTCTACCACTTGAGCTACAGTGCCAATTAGTGGATAACTGGATAATTGAAGATAAGAGTCTCAGACTTTGCTGCCTGGGCTGGCTTTGAACTACGATCCTCAGATCTCAGCCTTCTGAGCAGTTACGATTACAGGCATGAGCCACTGACTTAACACCATTACCAGTTTAAAAACTGTTCCTATGGCACTTCCCAACAAAGTGTCTCTCCCAGGAATGTTCTAGTTGCATTTGCTTACTGCCTCAGACACAAGGGCTGTGCTGTTAAGTGCAAAGCCTTTAAGTGGCTCCTGGCTTCTTTTCCCTGAAGACTCCTAATAGGCATGGAATGGAATGGTCCTTCAGGTAGGGCTCAGGTTTCTCTCTAGTGTAATTAGGCCAGAGAAAGGAGGGACTTACCACCTGTCTCCAATGGGTCCATCATTCATGTAAGTTCTTCAGGGAATTCTTGCTTGGCATCTGCCTATGCCGAAGCAGGACTGAGCCTGGCTCTTCTTCCCTCCCCACCTCTGCCTACTGGGTTTCCATTTCTGCTGTATCAGGATTTGGTTCAAGTCTGTATTGTATAAAATCCCCAATTAGAGGAGTTTATGGGGAGTATTCTCTTTGTAAGTTGAAGAAGTTCATATGTAACCGCTGAGCCCAGTATGAAGACTCTACAGTCCTGAGGAGCTCAGGGTTCTTTCCTTTCTGCCCATGGCATTTGTAAGATGTTGCCTATGATGCCTAAGTTGGCCTCAAACTCTGGATCTTCCTGCTTCAGCCTCCAGAGTACTGGGGGTACATTCCTCTACCACTGTCCCTGGCTTTTCTTCCATGCTTACATCATGATCTGTGTTGTGGCTGCAACTCTAATCATCTCTTCAGAATTCTTTTTTGATCAGAACAGGGGAGGTGGGTGGGGAGAGAGAAACAAACATTGCTTTGCTATTTATCTTAATTTCTTCTTCTCCAAAGTTAAGAAACGTTGATGGAGTTTTCCTGCTTATATTGTAGTAGGCAGAAGTTAGCTTCATCACATTCACATCTGGCTACAAGTGTGGCGTTCTTACCAAAGTACAGTCTTAAGCAAAGTGTGGGCTTTGAATTGCTTAGCTTGCTTTATAGCTGATACCCTTTGCTATTTAAACCATACTTCTACTTCTGGCTTTTTGCTAATTAGTTGGAGGTAAAGAGTCTCTTGATTTGTCTGCCTGAACTGGCTTTGGATTTCAATCCTCACATCTCAGTAGCTAGTATTACAAGCATGAACCACTGGCCCCAGCTTGTAATTTTGATGCTTTGAATCTAAACTAAAGCCTGGAAGTGAGGCTCGATCAAACTTAGCACACAAAGACCAGTGCCCATGAGTAAATATCTTCATGTCTACAGTTGCAGATGAGAGAGAAAGAAATTGCTTCTAGAAGCTTTACTGTGTTACCACTAATCACCTTAAAACACTTAAACAATTTGCTGTGTCTTTTCTTTCCATCACAACTCTCTTATTTCTCCGAGTGTGCAGAAAGTTTGTTTGGCTTTTTTTTTGCCCATGAATAGTCTCAAGCGTTCTTTTGGCTCCTATCCCAATAGTCTCTGTTAGAACAAATAGAAATCCTACAGATTAAGAGGTTTGCATTGATCACAAAGTAGTTCTTAATATCAGTTTCCAAAACGTACTTGTTTGGCTGCTGATTTCACTTTGGGGAACTATATCCCTTAGGAAAAACAAAAATAGATTGAAGCTATGATTATTCAAGCTAATGAATGATGTCTAACTTTAAGTCATTTAGAGTACAAAGTTGCAATAAAGATGACAGATCTGCTAGATGCTAGTGGCTCACACCTGTAATCAGATCTCAGGAGGCTGAGATCTGAGGATCGAGGTTCAAAGCCAGACCAGGCAGGAAAGGCCGTAAGACTTTTATCTCCAATAAACCACTCAGAAAACCAAAAGTGGTGCTGTGGCTCAAGTGGTAGAGTGCTAGCCTTGAGCTGAAGAATTGAGGGACAGCGCCGAGACCCAGAGTTCAAGCCCCATGACTGACCAAAAAAAAAAAAAAAATGACAGATCTATCACACAGCCTTGATACATTTCAGTACAAAATCCTTAGACTACCAGTGCCTCGCACCTGTAATACTAGCTACTCAGGTGGCTGAGATCTGAGAATCAAGGTTCAAAGCCTGGGCAGAGAGGGTGCCTTCCTGAGCAGACAAATCTGAGAAACTCTAATTTCCAATCAACCAGAAAATAGAAAGTCAGAAGTGGAGATGTGGCTCAAGTGGCAGAATGTCAGCCTCGAGCGAAAAAGCCGAAGGAGAGTGCACGGGGCCCTGAGTTCAAGCCCCAGTACCAGCACACAGCAACAGCAACAATAACAAACTCTCAGATTTAGAACTGTGTGTGCATAATGATTATTTGAATTCTGGGCACTAAGAAGAATCATAAGAGAATATAGTGTTGGGGCTGGGAAGGTGGCTCAGTGGTAGAGTGCTTGCCTTGCATGCATGCGGCCCTGGATTCGATTCCTTAGCACCACATAAGCAGAAAAAGCTGGAAGTGGTGCTGTGGCTCAAGTGGTAGAGCGCTAGCCTTGAGCTGATGAGCTGAGGGACAGCGCCCAGGCCCAGAGCTCAGGCCCCATGCCTGGCAAAAAACAAAACAAAGAGAATATAGTGTTTATTATATGGATATTTGGTCAGTTTTCTGCCACTGTAACAAAGTCTCTAAGCAATTAACTTATAAAGACAAAAAAGTTGGTTTTTGGTCATGGGTTAGGAGATTCTAGTTCTAGCATCTAGTGGACTTACATATTGGTCCTTCAGTGAGAGAAGCCCATCATGGTGGTTGTTTGTGACAGAACAAACCACTTATCCCAAAAGCAAAGGAGAGACTAGGACTCCCTTCTAGAGCATCCTCCCATTGATTCCGAAGTCCTCTCTCTAGCTTTCACCTCCTAAAGTTTCCCCTGTCCGTCTAGAAGGCATTGCGCCTCTGTGCTCCAATCCTGAAGGGTTCTTTTTTTTTCTTTTTTGGTGTACGTGGGGTTTGAACTCTGGGCCTGGGCGCTGTCCCTCTGCCCTTCAGCTCAAGGCAAGCACTCTACCGCTTGAGCCACAGCACTACTTCCGGTTTTCTAGTGGTTTATTGGAGATAAGAGTCTCACGATGTTCCTGCCCAGGCTGGCTTTAAACCTCTATCCTCAGATCTCAGCCTCCTGAGTAGCTAGGATTACAGGTGTGAGCCACCAGCACCCGGCGGTTCATTGATTTTTGATTTGACTTTTCATTAAGGATAGTATATATAAGTTGTCATCTAGAAGAGACTGTGTTGGTCTATTACAACCTTACATTGTCCTCCGGAGGCTGGAGACATTAAGTAGGTATGTTGGACTGTATGTCTTCTGAGTGACTTCATTTTGTATCTTCTTCTCTTTTAGGACCTTGCTCCTGAAAACAAGACACAAGTGCTCACATTTCCCAGCTCCCACCATGGTCTCAGAAGACAGAAGAGGGATTGGGTTATCCCCCCCATCAGCTGCCCAGAAAACGAAAAAGGGCCATTTCCTAAAGACCTGGTTCAGGTAGAGGAAACATTGTCTATTTCTCTGTGGAGAATATGTCAGGCTGACTGAGGAAAGAAAAAGCTTCCCCTACCGCCTTTGTGAGGATCGCTCCTTACCAATTTTCTTCCTTTCTGTTTTTGTCTTCAGATCAAATCCAACAGGGACAAAGAAACAAAGGTTTTCTATAGCATCACTGGCCAAGGTGCCGACAAACCCCCTGTGGGCGTGTTTATTATTGAAAGAGAAACAGGATGGCTGAAGGTGACCGAGCCACTGGATAGAGAAGACATCGCCAAGTATATCGTGAGTGTCTCTTGGAAGCTTGTTGATCATACGGTAACAGATTTCTCAAATTTTTGGTCAAACCATGATTGGTCAGACATTCTGGATAGGGGAGGAGCTTAACTTAGCATCTCTTGATATCCTGATGAGGGGAGAAGACAAGAGAACCCAGGAGAGCGGGCTGGGAAGGTGGCTCGGTGGTAGAGCGCTTGCCTTGCATGCCTGAGGCCCTGGGTTCGATTCCTCAGCACCACATAAGCAAAAAGAAAAAAGCTAGAAGTGGTGCCATGGCTCAAGTGGTAGAGCGCTAGCCTTGAGTTGAAGAGCTGAGGGACAGCACCCAGGCCCAGAGTTCAGGCCCCACAACCGGACCCTCCCCCCAACTCAAAAAAAAAAAAAAAAGAGAGCCCGGGAGAGTGGAGGGTTGCTCATTTTTCCTCTTAAGAGAAAATGTAAAGGAGAATCTTTTCAGATCGTGAATCAGTTTAGGGCTAAGATATCAATCTATTCTTGGGGCTGGAAGTTCCTTAATGTAAAAGAAGAGGAAGAATGATGGTATTGGCGAACAAAATCTGTTTCTGGAAATTGATAGCAATATGAGCTCAGGAGAGCATGTTTTAGGATTCATGTTCATCCCTAGTTTTTTTTTTTTCTTTTCTTTTCTTTTCTGGTACGGGGCCTTGAACTCAGGGCCTAGGTGATATTCCTTAGCTTTTATGCTCAAGGGTGGTGCTCTACCACTTGAGCTACAGTTCTACTTCTAGCTGTTGGTGGTTAATGGGAGGTTAAAGTCTCCTGGATTTTTCTATCCAGGCTGGCTTTGAACTGTGATCCTCAGATCTCAGCCTCCTGAGTAGCTAGGATTACAGGTGTGAACCAACAGTACCCACTTTTCCCCTATTCTTGACATGGACAATGAGAGGTCTGACTTGGGGGGGTCCTGTGTGCTCTCCAGCCCATGGGTCTCAATTTTATGATCTACTTGAAGCAGCAGCTCATGTGGGAGAAAAGTCCCCCACTGGAGCTCCTGTCAGAGTGGGAAGAGTGGAAACCAGACAGAGCTGCTCTGGCCAGACCCCTCCACTTCTCCCACTTCTTTCTCCAGGGCCTAAGTAACCCCTGTTGATTCTTACAGCTCTATTCTCACGCCGTGTCATCCAATGGGAATGCAGTGGAGGATCCAATGGAGATCGTGATCACAGTGACAGATCAGAATGACAACAAGCCCGAGTTCACCCAGGCAATCTTTGAGGGCTCAGTCATGGAAGGAGCTCTTCCAGGTATTTCTGGTCACAAGGAGCCACACACTTAGACTCTATGGACCCCAAAGGGTTGGCACTAGAGCTTGGGACCAAAGGTCACTGAAGTTGACCTTTTATATGGACGGATGTTCTTTGGAAACGACTGTGTGTGTATGTGGATCACTTGAGCTATAGGAATATGCACCAATAGGAACATTTTAAGAACATTCTTTTTTTTTTTGGTCGGTTGTAGGGCTTGAACTCTAGGCCTGGGCGCTGTCCCTCAGCTCTTCAGCTCAAGGCTTAGCACTCTACCACTTGAGCCACAGCACCACTTCCAGTATTCTGGTGGTTTATTGGAGATCAGAGTCTCACAGATTTTCCTGCCAGGGCTGGCTTTGAACCTCCATCCTTAGATCTAAGCCTCCTTAGTAGCTAGGATTACAGGCTGAGCCACTGATGCCCGGTAAAAACATACTTTTTCATTAAGAAACAGATCCTTGGCTAATACCTTCAACCCCACACAACTCCTCTCTCTCTCTCTCTGCTTTCCTTGTGTCAGTCATGGTGCTTGAACTCAGGGCCTGAGTGCTGTTCCTGAGCTTTTTTTTTTTTTTGCTGAAGACTAGTGCTTTGAGCCATAGCACCACTTCCAGTTGTTAGCTGGTTAATTAGAGTTAAGAGTCCCACAGCCTTTCCTGCCTGGGCTGGCTATGAACCTCAATCCTCTGATCTCAGCCTTCTGAGTAGCTAGGATTATAGGTGTGAGCCACCACTGCTAGCTCACCTTTAGCTTTTTGATGGTCAATTGGAGATTGGAGATCTCTTGGACTTTCCTACTTAAGCTAGTTTCAAACCACGATCCTCAGATCTCAGCCTCCTGTGTAGCTAGAATTACAAGCATGAAACACCCATGTCAGGCTTTCCTGCTAATTTTTAAAAAATTTATTATTATAAAGTTGATATATAGAGGAGTTACATAACCTGCTCATTCTTAAAAGAATTTTGGAATTGGAGTTGTGGTTCAAGTAGTGGAGCTATAGACATGAACAAAAAAGCTGTGCAAAGATGGGATTCTGCCCTGAGTTCAAGCCACCCCCACCCCCACCCCCCACCCCCGTATAATTAGAGAGCTTTGTATGGTGTTGAATGCCAGTATGTCCAGTACTATGGAAACAGAGACAGGAAGATCTTGAGTTCAAAGCTAGCCTGGATTACATAGAAGAACATGGTCTCAAAAAAACAGAAAAGGGCTGGGAATGTGGCTTAGTGGTAGAGTGTTTGCCTAGCATGCATGAAGCCCTAGGTATAAACAGAAAAAGCCTTAAGTGGTGCTGTGGCTCAAATGGTAGAGTGCTAGCCTTGAGCAAAAAGAAGCTCAGGGACAGTCGCAAGCCTTGAGTTCAAGCCCCAGAACTAGGGGCGGGGGAACAAAAAAGCAAAAAATCCCTCCAATTTTACTTAGATACTAATACATTGTTAGTCACTTATTATGTTTGCTTTTTTTCCCCTTCCACCTTGAAGATCATAGTCTCAAATGACAGTAAAATGGGGCTGAGAAGCCATGGCAGAGAATTCTGGAAGTTTCCATCGCATTCAATTATTTATCATCCCTAGTGCTCCTCCCCTCCCCCTTTGAAACGAGTCAAGTCCCCAGCTTATTTGGTGTGGCATGCCTTCTGCTCTCCTAGCACTTTGGTGTGGATTTGAGAAATTAGGCCACATAGCTCCCATAGCAAAAGTCTGAAGGGTTCCTGGCGTGTCACTCAGGACAGGTGCAGGTCAGCGGCCCTGAGCAAATCCACGCACATGTGACACCGTGTGCTCAAGTCTCCTCTGGTGTCTCCAGGCACCTCTGTGATGCAGGTCTCCGCCACGGACGCAGATGACGACGTAAACACCTACAATGCTGCCATTGGTTACTCCATTCTCAGCCAAGAGCCGGAGGAGCCCGACAGGAATATGTTCACCATCAATAAGGAAACAGGGGTCATCAGTGTGTTCACCACAGGGCTGGACCGAGAGGTGGGTCGGGGCTCATCAGGATCCAGTGGGAGGAGAAGGCAAACATATTTAGTCTCATCCCCTTGGACAGTGAAGAACTCTGCAGAACCAGGGGTCCATGTGTGGGCTGAGGTTCTGAGCCTGGATGCCCCGTAGGCAGGTGATGGTCGATTAGGGATGTGTAGATGTAAAGGGCTGGGCCAGCCTGGGCTGCTTCTGACTCAGGCATGTTTGGTCCTGTCTGCAGAGCTACCCCACGTACACGCTGGTGGTTCAAGCTGCTGACCTTAATGGTGAAGGCTTAAGTACGACTGCCAAAGCTGTGATCAACGTCATGGACATCAATGACAACGCTCCCATCTTTAACCCCACCACGGTAATCCTGTGTCTCCTTACTGCTTTCTGAAGGAGGGTCACAACTTGCTCCTGGGCAAACCCTTGGATAGCATTTCCAGACTGGTAGAAGTTAACCTCAATCTGCAAGGATTTATTGACAGATATTTATTTGGTGGTTAATGGGAGATAGGATTAATGGACCACTTTTCTATGCTGGGCATTATGTTATATGAATGATCTAATCACAAGATTCCTGGCTTGTGGCACTTATGTTCTAGTCAGGGAGATGTGTGGCAAGTTATAGGACTCAATAAACAGAAGAATTTTAAAGCGAGGTGCTGGTGGCTCATGCTTGTAATCCTAGGTACTCAGGAGGATGAGATCTGAGGATTGGGGTTCAAAGCCAAGTCCAGGCAGGAAAAGTCCAAGAGAATTTTATGTCCAATTATCCACACAAAGCCAGAAGAGGAGCAGTGATATGACCTTGACCACTAACCTTGGGCAAAACAGCTTAGGGACAGTGTCCAGGCCCAGAGTTCAAGCCTGAAGTACTGGCACACACAGAAAAGAATGATGATAACAAAACAACAACAACAAAAAAAAACACTTAATTTTATATTCAATCACCTAGAAGTTGATTTAATGTTTGTAACAGTGGCTTGGCTATTGTGGCTTAAACAGGTACAGATGACAATCCTTGGTACAAAGCATCCACAATATCACCTTGTGGCCCAAAATGGCTGCTGTGGCTCCAGCTACTCACGTCTTCTTTATTCAGGAAAGGAAGGAGGGCAAAGGTCACAAAAGGCATTGCTATTGCTTCAGTTACTCTTACATTCAGCACTTTTACATTCCTAAGACATTGCATTGGCAGCTGCCATCTGTAAGGGAGATACAGCAGTTTAGGAGCATCAGCCATCCTAACCTAGTCACTGAGTATGAGGAGGCTTTACAAAGACAGTGGGTGATATTTACATTGAGACTTAAAGCAGAAGTAGGACAGGAAAAGGATTCTCAGCAGAGGCATCAGTGTGTACAAAATGAGTTGAGTCCAGAAGAAGCTTGCTGGGCATGGTAGCGCACACCTATAATCCCAGGGAGGCTGAAGCAAGGGGATCATGAATGCAAGACCAGCCTGAGCTACCTAGTAAGTTTGAGTCCACCTTGAGCTACATAGTGAGACCATGTTTCAAATGAAGGAAGGAAGGGAGGGAGGAGGCAGCTGCTCTGTGCACAGAAAGTACTGAAAAACAGCCATGGAAAGACCTGAATAAGCCAGGCACCAGTGGCTCACGCCTGTAATCCTAGCTACTCAGGAGGCTGAGATCTGAGGGTCATGGTTCAAAGCCAGCCCAGGAAAGTTTGTGAGACTCTTATCTCCAGAAAACCAGAAGTGGTGCCATGGCTCAAGTGGTAGAATGCTCACATTGAGCTGAACAGCTCAGGGACAGTGCCCAGGCCCAGAGTTCAAGCCCCATGACCGACCCCCCCCCCAAAAAAAAAAGACCTGAACATAGGGGACATTGCTGAAGTCTTCTGAGCAGAGCACAGACCACTGTAATAATCACTGTGAAGACACTGCTGAGGAGCTCAGTCTCAGGGCCTTGGGAAACCACTTGTTCAGGGCTATGGGCTCCTCCATGCCGTGATACGACACCTTGTTTCTAGTGTTTCTGGGATGGGCACTTCCTCCTAAACCTCTGCCTGTCATCTCACCTTGCCTTGTTATAGTTCTTATGTCTCTTCCTGCCTTGAACTTAAACCAGGAATCTATCAGTCAAGATTGATCAATTGATTGATTATTGATTGCAGTACGAGGGTCAGGTGTATGAGAATGAAGTTAATGCTGTCATCACCACACTGAAAGTGACAGATGCCGACACCCCCCACACCCCAGCGTGGCAGGCCGTATACACCATATTAAATGATCAGGAGCAACAATTCGTCATCGTTACAGACCCCAAAACCAACGATGGCATTTTGAAGACAGCAAAGGTGTGTATAAATACCCAGAAAGATGTAGCACCCCAGGGCTGGGAATGTGGCTGAGTGGTAGAGTGCTTGCCTAGCATGCATGGAGCCCTGGGTTTGATTCCTCAGTACCACATAACCAGAAAGAGCCAGAAGTGATGCTGTGGCTCAAGTGGTAGAGTCCTAGCCTTGAGCAAAAAAGAAGATCAGGGTCAGTGCCCAGGCCCTGCGTTCAAGTCCCAGGGCTAGCAAAATAAAAAAGATATAGCACCCCTTGTAGTGTCTCTCCCTTGTCTCCTGGAGTCTTCTCAGAAGTGGGTTAGCACTGTCATGATGATGGTGTGGCGGCTTTCCCAAGTCTGGGTGGACCGAGGATGTAGGGGTTTGCTGTGACTCTACTCTGAGATCAAAGAGGAAGTAAGTACCATTGGCTCTAGCAAGTTCTTTCCACAGCCATTTGCCTTCCCTAAACCCCTTCACAAATGAGAGGGAGCAGAGTAGACTAGTCTTGGCTGACTATTTTAGAAGCCAAGCTTTTTGAAGAATGTTCTAGATGTAGGTAAATTGGGCACTAGTAGCCCATGCCTGTAAATCAACTCTTGGTGCCCAGTAGACTGAGATCTAAGGATTCATGGTTTGAAGCCAGCCTGAGCAGACAAATCTGGGTGACTCTATCTCCAGTTAACTCCGGCAAAAATGCCGGAAGTGAGTTTTGGCTCTCACGGTAGAGTGCTAGCAGAAGTGACAAAGCTGAGCCAGGGTGCAAGACCCTGAGTTCAAGCCCTGGTGGTACCTTGAAGTTAGTCTGCTAAGAGATGCTTAGAGTAGCATGTTTGAAAGAAATATTCAAGGGATTTTTTAAAAGTGTTTTTTTTTTACCTAGCATATCTCTTGCTCTTTATTCATCATCATTGTGTGCTGTGGGAGTCAGACTCCAGGCCTGAGTATTTAATTTTTATTTTTTATCTCTTCTGCTTCTCCAGGGCTTGGATTTTGAGACCAAGCAGCAGTACATTCTCCAAGTGACTGTGCAGAACGTGGACGCCTTTGCCGTGAGTCTCCTCACCTCCACGGCCACCATCACTGTGGACGTGATAGACGTGAACGAAGCCCCCATCTTTGTGCCCCCCGAAAAGAAAGTAGAAGTGCCTGAAGATTTTGGTGTGGGTCTGGAGATAACATCCTATACCGCCCGGGAGCCAGATGTCTTTATGAAACAGACAATTACGTAAGTGTGAGGCGACTGGGTGTGTCGGGGGAGGAGGAGACTGAGGATAGATCGTTCTTCAGCTCCATTCTGCTCGTTGTTCCTAGTCTAAGCCCAAGCTTGCATCTCCCCAGGTACCGAATTTGGAGGGATACTGCCAACTGGCTGAAGATTGATCCAGAAACTGGTGCCATATTCACGCTGGCTGAGATGGACAGAGAGGACCTGGAGCACGTGAAGAACAGCACATACACGGCCCTCATCATCGCCACTGACAATGGTACGAGGCCACCAGGGGCCTTGGCTGCCTGGCCCTCCTGGCGAACCTCCCTGCTCTGCCCTGCCCTCCTTTGTCTGTGAGTTCATTTCCTACCCCTCCTCTTTCGAGATGCTGGTCCTGGGGCTTGAACTCAGGTCCTGGGCACACTGTTCCTGAGCTTTGGGGCTCAAGGCTTGCCTGAGTCAAAGTCCCACTTCCAGCTTGATTCTTTTAGAAGTTAATTGGAGATAAGCATCTCCTGGATTTTCCTGTCTGGGCTGAATTTGAACCATGATCCTCAGATCCTAGCCCCCTGAGTAGCTAGGATTATAGGCATGAGCTACTGTCTCCTGACTATTCTTTTTCTCTTAACTTTTTTTTTTTTTTGGTGCTGGTACTGGAGGTTGAAGAGGAGGAAGGAGTCATTGGTGTTCCTCTATGTTTCTTTGTAGGTTCTCCAGTCGCCACCGGAACAGGAACCCTTCTCCTGGTCCTCTCCGACGTGAATGACAACGCCCCCATTCCTGAACCTCGGAATTTACACTTCTGCCAGAGGAATCCTCAACCCCAAGTCATCAACATCATTGATCCAGACCTTCCCCCCAATACTTCTCCCTTCACGGCTGAGCTGACCCATGGGGCCAGTGTGAACTGGACCATCGAATACAACGATCCAGGTGGGAACTCGAGCTCTGCCCACCAAACTTTTCCCTCCACAGTCCCCACAGCTGAGTTCCCTGTGCAGTTCCACACACCAGGCTTTCTAAGAACATTCAAAGCACCATATCAAAGGCCCCTCCCTCCACCTTCCCTGCCTTTGTCTCCTGTTGCGCAGACATCACTGGCCCATGCAGCTCTGCTTTCTTCCCTCTGCTCTGGAATGTCTTTTTTGGTTGGTCATGGGACTTGAACTAAGGGTCTGGGTGCTGACCCTGAGCTCTTTCGCTCAAGGCCAGCACTCTACCACTTTGAGTCACAGTACCACTTCCAGTTTTCTGGTGGCTAATTGGAGATAAGAGCCTGTGCTGGGATCCTTAGATTTCAGCCTCCTGAGTAGCTAGGATTACAAGCCACCAGTGCCGGCATGCCCAGTTCTGGCATGTCTTTTTTTTTTTTTTTTTTTTGGGTCCGGTCGTGGGGCCTGAACTCTGGGCCTGGGTGCTGTCCCTCAGCTCTTCAGCTCAAGGCTAGCTCTCTACCACTTGAGCCACAGCACCACTTCTGGCTTTTTTTTTCTTTTTGCTTATGTGGTGCTGAGGAATCGAACCCAGGGCCTCAGGCATGCAAGGCAAGAGCTCTACCACTGAGCCACCTTCCCAGCCCTCTGGCATGTCTTTAGTTCCCTAGTAGTTATATTCAAGAATGAGCCAGGAGCTGGTGGCTCACACCTGTAATCCTAATAGCTATGTAAAAGGCTGAGATCTGAGGATCAAGGTTCAAAGCCAGCCCAAGCAGGAAAGTTCATGAGACTCTTATCTCTAAATAACTGCCAAAAAGACAGAACTGTTGCTGTGCCTCAAGTGATAGAGTAGTCTTGAGCGAAAAAGCTCAGGGAGAATGCCCAGGTCCTCCTGAGTTCAAGCCCCAATACTGACTCTCTCTCTCTCTCTCTCTCTCTCTTTCTTTCTCACACACACATACCAAGTTCATTGTTATTTTTCCTTCTCTTGATCTCATTATTTATTACTTTCTCCAGCCCAAGAGTCTCTCATTTTGAAACCAAAGAAGCATCTCGAGTTGGGGGACTACAAAATCAACCTAAAGCTCATGGATAACCAGAACAAAGACCAGGTGACCACGTTGGATGTCATCGTGTGTGACTGCGAAGGGGCCGTGAACAACTGCATGCGAGCCAATTATGTGGAAGCAGGGCTGCAAGTGTCCGCCATTCTGGGCATCCTGGGAGGAATCCTTGCTGTTCTGCGTAAGTACTGCCAGGCTGTCCAGCCTTTCACTTCTCAGGTGGGAAGCATCATCCCCTAGAAATGACTTTTTTTGGGGGGGCTAGGATTCAGGGTAAACAAAGGAAAAGGCTCTCAAAGATGGTGTTTTCAATTAAATAGAAGCTTGTCCCTTACTGAAAATTACAGGGACAAGCAGCCCAGGACCAGAAAGCAGCCCTGCCCTGTTCCATGAAGTCCACAGGGAAGCTAGCCTTCCTACGATTTCATCTTTTTTCATCCTTTGGTGCTTTCCAAGCTTACTCAACTGAAGCTCTGCCACCAGAGCCATGCCTCTGGTCCAACTTTTTGCTGGCTAATTGCAGATGGAGTCTTATAGACTTCCTTTTGTAGGCTAGCTTTGAACTGCAGTCCTTGAGATTTCAGCCCCTGAATAGTTTAGGATTTATAGACATGAACTGTTGGTGACTGACTTCTAGCATCTTTCTCATTCAGAAATTGAATAAAGGGCTGGGAAGGTGGCTCAGTGGTAGAGTGCTTACCTCTCATGCGTGAGGCCCTGGATTCGATTCCTCAGCACCACATAAACAGAAAAGGCCGGAAGTGGCGCTGTGGCTTTAGTGGTAGAGCACTAGCCTTGAGCTGAAGAGCTGAGGGACAGGGCCCAGGCCCAGAGTTCAGGCCCCACGATCAGCAAAAAAAAAGAAAGAAAGAAAGAAAGAAATTGACTACACCTAGAAGATGTCTTTGCTGCACCCTCCCATTTCACTGAGCTGATAAAGAGGTTTTTTGCTAATGTGTAACTTTTCTCTTTTGGTGGTACTGGGATTTGAACTCAGGGGCTTGAGGCTTGCTAGGTAGGTGCTCCACCACTTAAGCCATGCCTCCAGCCCACTAGTATGTAATATATTAGTAATTGGGCACACAAAGAAAAGCACAGCCAGGCGCCGGTAGCTCACGCCTGTAATCCTAGCTACTCAGAAGGTTGAGATCTGAGGATCGTGGTTCAAAGCCAGCCCAGGCAGGGAAGTCCATGCGACTCTTACTTCAACAAACTACCAAAAAGTTGAAAGTGGTGCTATGGCCAGGTAGTAAGTACTACCCTTGAGCAAAAATAATAGTTCAGGGACAGTACCCAGGCCCTGAGTTCAAGTCTCAGGACAAGCAGCAGCAGGAAAAACAAAAACAAAAACTCCTAGGGCCATGGTCTACTTCGTTGTGCAACATATATTGACTGCAGTGACATGACACCATGTACATTGGTGACAATTGTCTCAAAGGCAGCCACTGGCTGTCCCTGGCCACCTGCCTGCATGAGGCTGCTTCCTCTGGACCTGCTTGCGCCTGCCTCTCCTCACTCTCCCTCCTCTTTCCACTCCAGTCCTGATCCTGCTGCTTCTGCTGTTTGTGAGGAGGAAAAGGGCCGTCAAAGAGCCCTTATTGCCCCCAGAAGATGACACCCGGGACAACGTTTATTACTATGATGAAGAAGGAGGTGGTGAAGAGGACCAGGTACATTTAAGCATGTGATAGACGTAATAGCATTCTCTTCTTTTGGAAAAGAAGCAGACATTCACTATGACTGCTTTCCACCCTTTGTTTTTGGTGGTACTAGGATTTGAACTTATGGCTTTGTGCTTGCTAGACAGATACTCTACAGCTTCAGCCACACACCCAGTCTCTTTTCATTTAGTTATTTTTTGGATAGCGTCTTGACTTTATGCCCAAGCCAGCCCAGAGTATGATGTTCCTCGTGGTGATTCCTGGAAAGCTGGGAAGACAGATGATGCCAAGCTTTTTATTGGCTATGATAAAAAGTCCTGCCTGGAGCTATGATCTTTGTTGTACTTCCATTCGACTGAGATTACAGCTGTGAGCTCCAACACCCAGCCTCAAAAGGCTTTTAAATCTATTGAAAATGCCAGGTAGGGGGCTGGGAAGGTAGCTCAGCGGTAGAGTGCATGCCTTGCAAGCATGAGGCCCTGGGTTCGATTCCTCAGCACCACATAAACTGGAAGTGGCACTGTGGCTCCAGTGGTAGAGTGCTAGCCTTGAGCTGAAGAGCTGAGGGACAGCGCCCAGGCCCAGAGTTCAGACCCCATGACTGGCAAAAAAAGAAAATACCAGGTAGATTGTGTCAGTGGACAGTCACTGTGGTACTGCTGTATACTACCCAACCTCAGAAACTCAGTGGCACACAAGAAGTATGGCTTTTTTATATGTTCTAGTTCTCTGGAGAGATTGCTGAACATAGGCTCAAAGAATTTGTGGGTTGGCTGGGGCTCAGCTGATCCAGGCAGAGTTTCGCTGAATGTATTTAAGTGACAAGTTATATAGAAGTCTGCTTTGTTCCCAGAGTGTCATCTCTCTCTACCAGTAGGCTCTCTGACACTGTTGTTGTTGTTGTTGTTGTTGTGTGTGTGTGTGTGTGTGTGTGTGTGTGTGTGTGTGTCACATGACAAAAACATCCATGGGTTCTAATCCTCTCCCAGCAGCTAGGTTGGGGAGTGAGTTGTTGATTACCAAATAATAGCCCACTGATCATGTCCTAGGAAAAGTAAGAGCTGGGGGCTGGTGGCTTACGCCTGCAATCCTAGCTACTCAGGAAGCTGAGATCTGAGGATTGCAGTTCAAAGCCAGCCCAGGCAGGAAAGTCCATGAGACTCTTATCTTCAATAAACCAGAAGCGTTTCTGTGGCTTAAATGGTAGAGCGCTAGCTTTGAGCTGAAGTGCTGAGGGATAGTGCCCAGCCAAGAGTTCAAGCCCCATGACCAACAAAAAAAAAAGGAAGGAAGGAAGGAAAAGTGAGTAAGAGGTTGTGGTCATGCCCATCTGTAATCCCAACTTCTGAGAGGTAGAGATAGAATCTAAGTACAAGGCTGGCCCAGGCAAAAAATAAATAAATAAATCACAAGACCCTCTGTGAATAAACTATAAAGTAACTGGAAGCCTGGCTCAAGTGGTAGTGTACCTGCCTAGTAAACACAAGGTCTTGAGTTCATCCCCAGTAACAACAACAAAAAAGTGAACAAGACACAGGAATTTATATCTATGTCCATAAGTGCTACTAATTTTCAACTGCTGGCTGGAAGACTGTTAATTGGAAAATCATTTCATGCTGATGGGCACAGATTGTCAAATATCATATACATGGTAGTGAGGTCCCATAGTCCTCAAAGCAAACCCAGCTCTGTGTACATGAATGTGGCTCGTTTCACTCTTTGTCATCTTCTGCCTTTTTCTCCTAAGGACTTTGACCTGAGCCAGCTGCACAGGGGCCTGGATGCTCGGCCGGAAGTGACTCGCAATGACGTGGCGCCAACCCTCATGAGTGTGCCCCAGTATCGCCCCCGCCCTGCCAATCCTGATGAAATTGGCAATTTTATTGATGAAGTAAGTAGACAGAGCTGATTGCACCAGGTGCCATAGATCTTTACACCCCTCAGAAAAAAAGAAGGAAAGTGTTTCAAATAGAGCCTTAGGCCAGGCGCCAGTGATACCTGTAAATCCTAGCTACTTAGGAAGCTGAGATCTGAAGATTTCAGTTCAAAGCTAGCCTGGGCAGAAAAGTCCATGAGACTCTGATCTCTAGTTAATTACCAAAAAGCTGGAAGTGGAACTGTGGCTGCAGTGATGGATAGTGTCCAGGCACTGAGTTCAAGCCCTAGTGCTGGCATTTATCCTTCCAAAGGTTTCAGGGATGAAAAGCAGCCTGTATGCGCACTCTATGTATGATCGTCTCATTATTAGCTTCTGTTCATCCTAGCTGGTGCTGTGGGATCCCTTCCCTGGTTTTGGGGAATCATCTTGATTGCCTACATTTTTTTTTGGGGGTCCGGTCGTGGGGCCTAAACTCTGGGCCTGGGCGCTGTCCCTCAGCTCTTCAGCTCAAGGCTAGCGCTCTACCACTTGAGCCACAGCGCCACTTCCGGCATTTTTCTTTTTGCTTATGTGGTGCTGAGGAATCGAACCCAGGGCCTCAGGCATGCAAGGCAAGCGCTCTACCACTGAGCCACCTTCCCAGCCCTGCCTACATTTCTTTTTATCTTTTTTTTTGGCCAGTCCTGGGTCTTGAACTCAGGGCCTGGACACTGTCCCTGAGCTTTTTGCTTAAGGCTAGCACTCTACCACTTGATCCACAATGCCACTTCTGGCTTTTTCTGTGTATGGGGTACTGAGGAATTGAACCCAGGGCATCATGCATGCTAGGCAAGCACTCTGCCACTAAGCCATCTTCCCAGCCCCATTGCCTATATTTCATTTGTCATTTTGGTTTAGGGGTTACCAACACTGCCTGTTTGCCCATCACTTTCTCTCTTCACCCTCATGTCTCCCCCCGACCCTCCCACCTTTCCCCATGCCAGTTCATTAAGATGACACCCTGCAAATCGCTCTGGGGTGCTTTGTCCCATAAGGGCACCTGAGGCATCTGGCCGTGCCCTTGCGGATCCTCCTGTGTTCCTCTTCTTTAGAACCTGAAGGCGGCCGACAGTGACCCCACAGCCCCCCCTTACGACTCCCTGCTGGTGTTCGACTACGAAGGCAGCGGCTCTGAGGCGGCCAGTCTCAGCTCCCTGAACTCCTCCGAGTCCGACCAGGACCAGGACTACGACTACCTGAACGAGTGGGGCAACCGCTTCAAGAAGCTGGCCGACATGTACGGAGGCGGCGAGGACAACTAGGGGACCCCGGAGTCACGTTCCTGTGCCCCAACCCCAGCCCTGCGAATGTGGAATGACGTTGCTGGAGGATGGACTTTCAGAGCTGTTCCCGGAGGTTTTTCTTCCGGAAAGAGACTGATCTGTGATGCAGTTCTATTTTAGAGCTCTCCGCTGTTAGCAAACTCCCCACGTATTCCTTGAGTCTTTTTTTTTTTTTTTTTGACTCTTTCCAAAGTCATCATGTCCCGAAGCTCCCTGAATTTTATTTCAAAAGAGGAATTCCAACCTCAGGGGGTTCTGCTAGCAAGTTATAGATTATCTTGAGAGCTTCCTTCATGTGTCAAAGGAAGGAACTTCTGTTTTGTTGTGTATATACATTTTTCTCCCTTTCCTCCTTCTTTCCCTTTCCTTTTAGACAGGATTTCTCTCTCTCCTCCTCCCTCACCCTCCTCCTCTCTCTACACACAGTCTAGATTGGATTCATGATCCTCTTGCTTCTGCCTCTCTAGTGCTGGGATTACAGGCATGTACTGCCTGGTAAAACAATTTTCTCTTTAAATTGTATGCACTAGTGTTCTATGTTCTGCTATCCATTTATACTCCTGAATTCTGTCCCTTCTTTCCCAGATGGGAGTTTCTGGACACAGAAATGACTGGGTCCTTTTAGAGTAAACGGCCCATGTTTTGTCTGGTTGTATCTCGGCTGGTGGTGTGTGTACTTAGCCCCTTCATGAATGTCGTTTTCCAGGTCCTCAGCACTCACTTGAAATGTCTTTTCTAAGGCAGTGTTAACAATGTGTCACTACAGGCTTCCTTGCTTCCATGCAAGGAGGCTGGGCCATAAAAGGCGGTATGTTTTCAGGTACCACTGAAATTTTCATGTGTCTTTATCACTGACACAAGATTGGTGTATTCTGAGACTCAGCAACAGTGTTCATTGTGCCACTGCCAAAGGAAGACAGGAAACGCAAAAGATGGGCTGGGGGGTGGGGACAGGGCCTCTGTGGCTGCTATCTAGTCACTGGTGCTGAGGTTGATGGAGGCAAATGGCTTCCCTTCCTGAAAATTCTGGCACAATGTTTCTTCTCCTGGATCCTTTTGTACGTGAAGCCTAGAATCCCCAAGTGCCTGCTTTTATGGTGTTTGCAGAAAACCTGGCCACTCTATACCCAGGTCACCAAATTCCAGGTGTGTGTTGGAAATACAGGACATATATATATATATATATATACACACACACACACATATACATATACATACACACTGTCCTAGAGGTTGTGAAGAAGGCGGGGGGGGCACAGGTTTGAATATTCTTTTCTCTTAATTGAGAATGAACATTTTCAGATTTTGACAGCGACTGCAGAATTTTGTTGAAATTGCTTTACCTGGGGAAGAAAGGAAAAATCATACCTTCAATCAGTTGTGGGACTCACATTGCTAATTCTGCCCTTACCACTGTATCTAAGGGAGTGTGGCGTAGAGAATGTCTCTGTAGTTTTTTGAGTGTATATGTGTGGAGGTGTGGATAATTTTGTATTTTCTTGGGGAGTGGAAAAGAAAAGCTGTTCCAAAGGTTGCATTTTTTTAAAAATATAAATTTTATTAAAGAATTTTCCTAAAATCACTGTCAAGCTTGTTTGATTCCGCTGGAACTGTAAGGAAGGTGAAGGAGAGGAGGTGTGGAGAAGGACGCTTCAGGCAGAAATGGCTTCTGAGGAACTTTCAGTCATGCTGCTTGGGTCAGGGAGTCAGGGAGAGACTGCAAAGGCCATGTGACTCAGGCTCTATTGTGTGGCCTCCAATAAATTATAGAGAGCTGAGGGGCAGAAGTAGAATCACAATGTTCCCATGGTTCTATTGTGTGGCCTCCAATAAATTATAGAGAGCTGAGGGGCAGAAGTAGAATCACAATGTTCTTCATGGTTCAGAGGACGTTTGGCAGCTTCTGCTATTGTCAAGCCAACCCCAAGGATGCCACTAAACTACCCTGCATACACAGTCCCTCAAGGGTGATCTAGCTTAAAATGTCACAGTGCTGATACTGATCATTCCTCATTCAACTCTTCTCGGCCGTGCTGCTATTTTTATTTTTTTGATCATTTTGTTTTACTATGATAAATATAAAATTTATCATTTGAACTTTTAAAAACATGTTTATGGTTATTATAAAAAGATGATATAGCTGGGCGCCAGTGGCTCATGCCTATAATCCTAGCTACTCAGGAGGCTGAGATCTGAGGATCGCGGTTCAAAGCCAGCCCAGGCAGGAAAGTCTGTGAGACTCTCTCCAATAAACCACTAGAAAACCGGAAGTGGTGCTGTAGCTCAAACGGTAGAGTACTTGCCTTGAGCTGAAGAGTGCAAGGACAGCGTCCAAGCCCAGAGTTCAAGCCCCACAACCGACCAAAAAGAAAAAAAAAAGATGATATAGGGGCTAGGAATGTGGCTTAGTGGTAGAGTACTTGCCTAGCATGCATGAAGCCCGGGTTTGATTCCTCAGTACCACATAAATGGAAAAAGCCAGATGTGGTGCTGTGGCTCAAATGCTAGCCTTGAGCAAAATTAGCTCAGGACCCCTGGGTTCAAGCTCCAGGATGGGGCGGGGGTGAGGGGATAGGAGAAAGTGATATACAGAGGTGTTACTTTTTTCAAGGCTTCACTGTGTAGCCCAGGCTGGCCTCAAACTTGTGATCCTCCTGCTTCAGCCTCCCAAGGGTTAGGATAACAGGTATGTATCACCACACCAAGCTCAACTGAACTCTTTTTTTTTCTGCCCTTTAGCACTTCTAGGATTTGAACGCAGGGCCTCATGCGTACTTAGTGGTGGCTCTACCATTTGAGCCACACCTCCAGCATGGCTGTGTCCTGGTACTGGGATTTGAACTCAAGGCCTTGTACTCTTGCTTGGCTTTTTACTCATACCTGGTACTCTATGCTTGTGCCACATCTCCAGTCTAGCATTTTGCTAGTTAATTAGAGATGGATCCTCAGACTTTTCTGTTGGGCTGGATCCAAATGTTGTTCCTCTAAGTCTCAGCCTCCTGAGTTAGGATTATAGGTCTGAGCCACTTTTTTTTTTAAACTCTGTAGCTAATGTCATAAAGTATATGCACATTGTGTTCTGTAGTCCCAACAGCTCTCCATCTTCAGAACTCTGCAACATCCAAACTTTTTTGTTTTGATTGGGGTTTTGCAGTGCTGGGGATGGAAACATACAAGCTTCTGTCTTCCAGATGATAAAGAAGTCGAAGTCCAGAAATAAATCTCATGTATGGCCAAATGGTATTTGATAATGGTGCCCATAGCATGTAGTGGTGAAAAGGTACTTGGCAAAAAAGTTCGATGATGATAACCCAAGATGACCTTCCTTCAGTTTACCACAAACAAAAAGTATTCAACGTGGATCAAAGACTTAAGGAAGTAAACACTTAGAAGAAAATAGGAAAAGCAGATGGGTGTGGCTCAAGCCTGTAATCCTAGCTAACTGGGAGGTGGAGATTGCAGTTTGAAGGCAGCCTGAGCATAGAAGCTTGTAAGACTCCATCTCAGCATGGGTGAGGTAGTATTCCCCTGTATTTTAGATACTGGGAAAGCACAATGGGAGTGTAGCTCAGTGGGCAGAGCACCTGGGTAGCATTTGCGAGGTCCTGGGTTCAAGCCTTAGCATGCAAAACAAAATTCCCCCAAACCCAACCCAATAAGAAACAAGTAGAAGCCAATTATGGAAAATGGAGTGCAAACACTGGTTATTACACGTGGCTTTTGAAAATGTTCAAAAAAAATTAAAAAAAAATTTATCTGGGTGCTGGTGGCTCACACCTGTAATCCTAGCTATTCAGGAGGCTGAAATCTGAGGACTGTGGTTCAAAGCCAGCCGGGGCAGGAAAGTCCATGAGCCTCTTTTCTCCAATTAACCACCAGAAAACTGGAAGTGGCACAGTGGCTCAAGAGAAGTAGAGTGCTCACCTTGAGCTGAAGAGCTCAGGGACAGTGCCCAGGCTCAGAGTTCAAGCCCCACAACTGACAAAAAACAAAACAAAACAAAACAAAAACCCAACAAAACACAATACAACAAAAACACAGTTTGGCTGGGATCTGTTCTATGACACAGCTATTGACAATCATTGAATGCTATTAGTCTTGTTAGTTCTGGGAAAAGCAAATACCCCCAGCCTGCTTTGATGACTATCTCAGCTGTTGTCCTTCCAGTCCAATAATGGGCTCCTTGTTGGACAACTTTAAATCAATTAAACAGATGCACTCTCTGAATACAGCCCCCTCTGTGTGATGGCACTTAGCAGAGGGCCAGACCTCACCCAGATAACTCTACTGGGGTTGCATATAATGGATGCTTAATGATACTAAGTGTCTCCTAGAAAACTGAGGAGGAAGTGAAGCCTCCAGACTTCACTTCTGATAAACCAGAACTCCCCAAGCTTCCATACTGATTTCTAGCAAAACAGATGTGTAAGAGTCCATAGAGTGGCTAGGTTGGAGGAAGCCTAAGGATGTTTCCTTCTTCAGACACAAGGATATTCAGGGGACACAGCCTGAAGCGCCCAGAGAGGAAGAGAGGGACAGATGGACAGATTGACAATATGTATGTTGGATATCCAAACTTCAGTAGAAGTACATGCATCTTTACCTCGGTGGTTTTTTTTCTTTCTTCCAGATCTGGGGCTTGAACTCAGGGCCTGGGCGCTGTCCCTGATCTTTTTTGGCTCAAGGCTAGCACTCTACCACTTGAGCCACAGCGCCACTTCCGGTTCTCTGGTGGTTTTATTTGGAGATAAGAGTCTCACGGCCTTTCCTGCCCGGGCTGGCTTTGAACCGTGATGCTCAGATCGCAGCCTCCTGAATAACTAGGATTACAGGCGTGAGCCACAGGTGCCAGGCATTTTTTTTTGGGGGGGGTATAGTCCAGGCTGGCCTCGAACTCCTGATCCCCCTGGTTCTTTCCGGGATTACCCCACCTAGTAATCCTTCTCCTTTACACGGCAATTCACCCTTCTGACTTCTTGAAACTCTAAGTACTCGCAGAGGAAATGAGATTAAGCAAAGGGGGCGGGGCGGACTAAGATTTCCCCACCCACGCCGTAGGCCCCGCCCCTCGCGCGTCGCGCTCTTCCGGCCACACTCAACATGGCGGCGGCGCGTGTGCGCTGAGACGCCTGAAGGGGTCGCCAGCGGCAGGTTCCACGCCAGTCATGGCCGCTCCGGCAGACGCTGTGGTGGGCCGAGGCGCTGTGGAGGCGTGCGCTCTGGAGGAGATTCTGGAAGCTTTAAAGCTGCTGCTGAGCCCGGGAGGTGAGAAGACGCATCTCGGTGCCGGGCTGGACCTGGGCCTCTCCGGGCCGCCGCCGGTCTCCCGGGGGTGGCCCCAGCTCCCTCACGGCGTGCGCCCCGCAGGCCCTCTGCGGACGCTTCTCCCCGGGGCCGGGAGATTTGGGCCTTGTCCAGTGCTCCAGGGAAGATGGGGCCTGCTGGATCCTTATACGGTAGCCCCGAGCGCTTCTCTGTGTGCTTCTCTGTCTGCTTCCAGGTGCTCGGCGCGCTGGGAGCCGGGGACCGCCCGGAATAGGCTGCAAACGGGGCGAGGCGCCCCGAAGTGTAATGCGAGCTCCCCGCCGCGTGGCGGCGCTAGAGTAACGTGGATGTCTGAGAGCAGTACCCACCGCCGGAGGTCTGGAAGAAGGAAGCAAGGGACAGTTAGCGGAGAGTCTTGAGCAGGGCCTTACTGTCACCTTTGATCTTTTGTGTGGAGTTGACAAGATCTTCCCAATTTGGCATCTGAAGGGACCTTGGGAGTGGTTTAAAGTTAATAGTGAATGAGTGCTTAGTTTCAGTCTCCATGGTACACTGTTAATATGGATATAATTTAGCCCTCACAACAGTCCAGTTAGATAGACTTTATATTCCACATTACAAATGAAGGGACTAAGGCTCAGGTGGACATATAATGGAAATGGCTCAATGAAAACTAGTTAGTGGCAGAGCTAGACTACATTGCACCAATGAAGAGTCAAAATGTGCTGTTTGTCAGTGGCTCATGCCTGTCATCCTAGCTACTCAGGAGGCTGAGACTTGAGGATCATGGTTTGAAGCCAACTGGAGTAGGAAAGACTTTATGTATTTTTTTATTTTTTGGGGGGGGGCAGGCTGCCGGGCTTGAACTCAGGACCTGGTGTTGTCCCTGAGTCTTTTTTTTTTCCCCCCAGACTTGGGGCTTGAACTCAATGCCTGGGCACTGTTCCTGAGTTTCTTTTGCTCAAGGCTAGCATTCTACGACTTGAGCTATAGTGCCACTTCTGCCTTTTTTGGTCTATGCAGTACTGAGGAATCGAACTCAGGGCTTCATGCATGCTAGAAAAGCACTTTACCACTAAGCCACATTCCCAGCCCAGCTGTGGACTCTATCTCCAAATACACAAACACACACACTCACTCACTCTAAAAATAGATCTGTGGCTGAAGTAGAGTGGGAATAGCACTCAGGCCCTGAGTTCAAGTCCCAGGACTGGCATAAACAAAAACAAGTCAAAATACAAAGTACACTTTTTTTTTGTTTTGCATTGAAATAGTGTCTTGCTATATAGCCCTGTATGTCTTGATTTTACTATGTAGTCCATGATGTTCTCAAAATCAAGATAACTCAGCCTTTCAAGTGCTGGATTATAGGTATCAACATTCCTTTTTTTTTTTTCCTGCAATGTGGAGGGTTAAATCCAGTACCTTGTACATGCTAGGCTATATTCCAGCCATGAAGTGTGTGCGTGTGTGTGTACGTGCGCGCGCACGCGTGCACACATCTGCACGCACGCACGCACATGCACATGTGCATACTTAGTTGAGACAGGTCTCCAGTGTTCCCCAGGATGTTCAAACTCTGGAGCTTAAGTGATCCTCCACCTCCTTTTCTCCTTCTTTCCTTCATTCCTCTCTCCTTTTTTCTTTTTCTTTTAAATAGTGTGTTAAGCCGAATTCAAAGGCTGGTAGTGAAGTTTTGTTTATAAAAAATGGAGGCCATCTCTATATGAATGTTCTCTTAAAAAGCTATACTAAATAGAGATTCACTGATGTGTCATTACATTTTACTTATAGGGAGAAGGGGCTGAGAATGCTGACAGCTTGTAAATCATGAAGCTGTGACACACCTTTGTTGCCTAGATTGGCCTTCAGTTCCTGGGCTGAAGTAACTGTCTTGCCTCAACCTCTCCAGAACTACAGATCTGAGCCACTGTTCCTGGCCCCACATTTTGAACTTAATGAAAAGTATCACATAGCTAGGGGTTGTTGGCTCATGCTTGTACTCCTAGCTACGTAGGAGGTTGATATCTGGAGGATTGTGGTTTGAGGCCAGGATAAGTACAAAAGTTCTCTAGACTCCCATTTCCAAAATTACCAGCAAAAAGCCAGGCTGATGGAGTGGCTTGAGTGGTAGAATGTCATTCTAGTAAGCACAAGGCTCTGAGTTCAAAAGCCCTGTATATCTAAAAGAAAGAGTACCACGTAAGTCATGACACTTTAAATTTGTTAGAGCATCAACATTTATGACTTTTCCCTAAGTATAATAGGGATGGTTTGAGGTGAGCAGAGATGAAGCTTTTGAGTGTGAGTAGTTGAATGTAATGACACAGCTGGGTTTTGGAGCTCAGTTGCCTTGGTTGAATCCAGACACTGACATGTTACAAGCTAGAGCCTTGGAGTTAAACTTATATCACACTTCAATGCTGTTTTAGTGCCATGCATTGTGCATGCATTCCTGTAAATCTAGCACTGGAAAGGCTGAGGCAAGAGGATCTCAAATTCCAGGCTATTCCCAGCTATATAGTAAGACCTTGTCTCAAAAAAAAAAAAGAAGAAGAAGAAAAGAAAGGAAGAAGGAAGGAAAGAAAAGAAAGGAATAAAGAAAGAAAAAAACCGAGGGTGAATGGAGAAAGACATGTTTTACAGAAATGCCATCATTTTCAAGTACCAGAGATTTCTTTTCATCACCAGTAGAGGGAATTAAGAACAGAAAGGCTATTAAGGAGATTGGGGAAAGCTGTGAGCTTTTGTTTTTCATCTCTTCTGTCCCATGCTTGAGTTCATTGAGTTTGCATTCACAAGATGTGGTGCATAGAGATTGATTAGTGATCTTAATGGTAGAACTGCAAACTATGAGAGCATCCATGCTCTATTTAGGTGAGTTTTTGCAGCTTTTAATGCTTACAGGTCAGAATACTTGGCTCTAGACAGCTGAGAAGTGTTGCACAATTCACTTTCTTCTTCCTTCCCTTTCCTTTTTTTTTGGTCGGTCTGGTGTCTGAACTCTGGGCCTGGGTGCTGTCCCTCAGCTCTTCAACTCAAGGCTAGCGTTCTACCACTTAAGCCACAGCTCTACTTCCGGCTTTTTCTGCTTATGTGGTGCTGAGGAATTGAACCCAGGGCCTCATGCATGCAAGACAAGCATTCTACCACTGAGCCACCTTCCCAGCCCTTCATTTTCTTTTGATTTTGGTTTTGTGTGTGTGTTTATGTGTGTTCCCAGGCACTCTCCCTGAGCTTTTTTGCTCAAGGTTAGTTTCTACCATTTGAGCCATAGCTTTACTTTGGGCTTTTTTTTTTTTTTTTTGGTAGTTAATTGGAGATAAGAGTCTCATGGACTTTCCTCCTTGGGCTGGTTTTGAACTGCAATCCTAAAATCTCAGCCTTCTGAGTAGCTGGGATTATAGATGTGAGTCAACTGCTCTTGGTTCTAATTATTTTAAAATTACAATGCTGGGGGCTGGGAAGGTAGCTCAGGGTTAGAGTGCTTGCCTTGCATGCCAGAGGCCCTGGGTTCGATTCCTCGGCACTACATAAGCAAAAAGAAAAAAGCTGGGTGGCGCTGTGGCTCAAGTGGTAGAGCGCTAGCCTTGAGCTGAAGAGCTGAGGGACAGCGCCCAGGCCCAGAGTTTAGGCCCCACGACCGGACCCAAAAAAAAAAAAATTACAATGCTGTTTCTTTTTTCTTTGTATAGAACTTTTAATGTTCTCTATAGCAAAGATTAGAAAATTATAAAGAAACCAAAAGAACAAAATTAAAAGTACTTTAAACTTTTTACCAGAGGTTGCCACTACTAGCATTCTGGCAACATTGTTTTTCCTTTTTATTTTATGTATAATATGCAGTTCTATAACCTTAAGTAACTTTTTTTAAGTATATAAGGAATCGTATTCACTGCAGGAAAAAAAATCCTAAAGAAACAAAACAAAACAACAAAAAATATTAAAATAAGCCGGCGCCAATGGCTCACGCCTGTAATCCTAGCTACTCCGAAGAGATCTGAGGATTATAATTCAAAGCCAGCCAGGCAGGAAAGTCCGTGAGACTCTTATCTCCAATAAGCTACCAGAAAACCGGAAGTGGCGCTCTGGCCCAAGTGGTAGAACATTAGCCTTGAGCTGAAGAGCTGAGGGACAGCGCCCAGGCCCAGAGTTCAAGCCCCATGACTGACAAAAAACAAAAAACCCCAAAAATCTTAATATATAATTAGGCAAAAATCCTAAAACTACCCATGATCCTAGGACCTAGGAATCACTATTTGTTATTGGTTGTTTTTTGTTTTTGTCGTCATGGGGCTTGTGGCATGGGTGAGGTCCCTGAGCTCTTCAACTCAAAACTAGTACTCTACCACTTGAGCCACAAGTTCCATTTTTCTGGTGGTTTATTGGAGATCAGAGTCTCACAGACTTTCCTGCCCAAGGCTGGCTTTGAACTGTGATCTTCAGATCTCAGCCTTCTGAGTAGCTAGGATTACAGGCCTGAGCCACTGGCACCCAGCTTGTTATTGTTCTTAAGATAGAGCATCATCATGTAGACCAGGCTGGGCTGGGATTGTGGTTTAAGATAGAGCATCATCATGTAGACCAGGCTGGGCTGGGATTGTGGTTTAGTAGTAGACTGCTTGCCTAGCATGCCTGAAACCTTGAGTTTGATTCCTTAGTACCACATAAACAGAAAAAGCTGGAAGTGGTACTGTGACTCAAAATGGTACAGTGCTAGCCTTGAGCAAAAGAAGCTCAAGGACAGTGCCCAGGCCCTGAGTATAAGCCCCAGGATTGGCAAAATAAATAAAGAAAATAAAAATAAAGAAAAAAAAGATTTTAAAAAATTCTTGCCTCAGCTTCGAGATTAGAGGTATGCATTACCATGTCCAACTTGCATCTTTTGACTTATAAAAAAAAGAAAGTACAGAGTTCTCCTATATTCCCTTTTCTACCCTAATCCCATTTTCCCTATTATTAATACCTTATGTTAGTGTGATGCATTATAACAGTTGATGAGCCAACATTTATACATTTTATTATTATTGTGATTATCAGTAGTGAACACAGGGCTTTCTGCTTGCTAGGCAGGCACTCTACCACTTGAGTCACATCTCCTGGAATACATTATTATTAACTTAAATCCATAGTTTATGTTAGAGTTCATTCTTGGTGGTCAACAGTTCAATGAGTTTAGAGAAATTCACGTAGGGTCTCTATATGATACTATTATAGTATCATAAAGGTTTTGTGGGGTATGTGTGCGTGTGTGCACACACACACACACACACCAGTACCAGGCTTGAACTCAGCGTTTTGTGATCTTACTTGACTTTTTCCCTCAAGGATGACACTCAACCACTTGAGCCACACCTCCACTTCACAGAGTTGTTGTTTTTTTTTTTTTTTTAAGTTTTTGGGCTCTCTTAGAGATGTGATTCAGTAGTAGAATATTTGTGTATCATTAGTGGGATCCTGAATTCAATCTCCAGTGCTATTTAAAAAAAAAAGAAAGAAAAAGCTTTACCTCTCTAAAAGTCTGAAAGTCTCTATTTTTCATTCTCTTTCCTCTAGTGCCCTGGCTGGAGTGGGCCAGAAATTTCACATAGAGGGAAGTATGGCTTGTTTTCCTTGTATGTGATCTCTCTCTCTCTCTTTCTTTCTTTCTTTTTCTAAAGGATCAGGCTCAAGTTCACTGCAGATCACAAAACACGATGTCTTGTTGGCTGCTTTCAAATCTAATCTATCTACCTTGGACAACAAGTTTCTGATGGGCAGTCAGTGGACAAAACTGAAGCTTCTAAGAGATGAGGTGGCCAGTAAGGCAGAGTGGACACAAACTTCTGAGGACATCACTTGGAGTTTTACTGCTCAGACCTTGTTGTTGCTGCTGTGCTTGAAGGAAACCATGATCCGCCTTGCAGCTGATTTCAACCCTGGTAAACCCAATCCTCGGACTGCAGAAGCTGCCCCTGCCCTGAGCCCCGATACACTTAGCATCTCCCAGCAGAAGATCGTCCAGTCTGCTTTGCAATTTGTGGTCACCTTGGGTGTCTGCCCCTATCTCATCCCTGGTGTTGGGATGCCTTTGAGATGTAGGACTGAGTTTGGTGCAGTGGTTCAAGATGTGGTGTGTCCCGATGCTTCCCCCCACACAGCCCGGAGACTGTACACCAGCTGCAGGGTCCTCCTAGACATTGCTCAGCATGCATCCCTGGGGAGCTTGGTTTTCTGCCGCCACTTTGGGGACATAGCTGCAGGTCTGTGCCAGCTGGGATTCTGCCCAACCAAAAGAAAATCACCAACCCCTGAGGAAGAGGTAAACATTCATTGAGCAGTTGAAAGAAGGGAAGGGGAAGGGAGGAAGAAAGAGAGGGAGAAAGTGTGTGTATATTTGTGTGTGATTGTTATAAATGACAGCTCTTGCTTCATGGGAAACAAGCTGATTGAAAGATCTAGAAATCCTATTGAATGCTGAGGTATATCCAGTGGGTAAATGAATATTGTGTGTGGGGACTGGAGGTTTTATGTGGGTTGCTAATCTCCTCTCTCTCTCTCTCTCCCCCTCTCTCCCTGTTTCCTTCTCTCCCTCTCTCCCTCTCCATTTGTCCCCCTCTCCGTGTATGTGTGTGTGTGTGTGTGTGTGTGTGTCTGTGTGTCTGTGTGCGCTAATCTCCTCTCTCCCTCTCTCCCTCTCCGTTTGTCCCCCTCTCCGTGTGTGTGTGTGTGTGTGTGTGTGTGTGTGTGTGTGTGTGTGTGTGTGTGTGTGTGTGTCCTGGGTCTTGAACTCAGGACCTGGGTGCGCTCAAGACTGGCATTCTACCACTTCAGCCATAGTTTCACTTCTGGCTTTTTTGGTGCTTCGTTGGTAATAAGAATCTTATGGACTTTCCTGTCCAGGCTGGCTTTGAACCATGATCCTCAGAACTCAGCCTACTGAGTAGGATTACAAGCATGAGCCACTGGGCATCCTGCCTATTTTCTCATATATATAGATACAGATATAGATATAAATCATATACTTGATTTGGTAGGTGATTTTAAAAAATAAAGGAAAATGTATGGGAAGTATTTATGCCAGATCCTCTTGGGCTTATCAGAGAGTAATTGCCGCTCATATCAGTATAACTCATTCCTTCCCTACCTATGTTAGCTCTTGTCAAACATTGCATTTAGTCCCTGCCTGGTTTCTGTTCCATTAAAGCCAAATTGTATTTCTTTTAGGTTTTAACAGAAGAGGAAAGAGCCTTGTCTCGGAGGGCCTTGAGAGACATGTTGGATCAAGTGTATCAACCATTAGTGGTCCGGGAATTACTTGTCCTCCAGGGAGGCCCTCTTCAGGTACTCAGGCCTTGAACTCTTGTGGGGGATTGGCAGTGACCTTTTTTCTTCTGGAAATATGATGCCTTTACTTCCCTATTTAACTAACTGATCAAATATTACTTCATCTTTTAGTTGACAGTCATTATTTATTTAATTAAAAAATGTTATTAAGGTGATGTACAGGGGGGGTTGCGGTTTTATAAGTCAGTTAATAAGTGCATTTCTTTTTGGACAATATTAACCCTGCCTTTATTCTCTCCAGTTTTTCCCTCCTGTCCCCACCCACAAGTTAGATGGTATTTATAAAACAATAATTTAAAAGACTTCCACAGGTGCCAGTGACTCAAATCTGTACTACTAGCTGCTCAGGAGGCTGAGATCTGAAGATCGTAGTTCGAAGCCAGCCTGGGAAAGAAAGTCTATGAGACTCTTATCTCCAATTAATCACAGAAAAAGCTGGAAGTGGCCTTTCATTATGTAGCCCAGGTTGGACTCCCAACTTGTGATCCTCCTTCCTCTGTCTTCAGAATGCTTGGCCCACTCACATATTCTACTACGCCTGCATGAGAGATGGTTTTTATGTTTTGTTTTGTTTTTTGGTAGGGGAGCATAGTACTGGAGTCAAGTCAGGGCCTCACTTGCTAGGCAGGTGCTTGACCACTTGAACAACGTACCTTACCCTATTTGATTTTTTTTGTCGGTCGTGGGGCTTAACTCTGGGCCTGGGTGCTGTCCCTCAGCTCTTCAGCTCAAGGCAAGAACTCTACCACTTGAGCCATAGTGCCACTTCTGGTTTTCTGAGTGGTTTATTGGAGATAAGAGTCTCATGGACTTTCCTGCCCAGGCTGGCTTTGAGTCAAGATCCTCAGATCTCAGCCTTCTGAGTAGCTAGATTATAGGCGTGAGCCACTGGTGCCTGGTAGACCCTATTTGATTTTTAAAGGAAAGATATTGCTGATGCTGGGGATGGAACGTGGCCCTGCACATGCTAAGTACATGCACTACCACTGAGCTACATCCCCAGCCCCAAAATGTTGCTCTTTTAAAGTCTATATCATACATAGCTAATCATCAATATGATTCAGTATTTTTAAAAAGTGTTTTTAGGTCATATCTGTGTCATTGCCACTAAATTCAGTCTTTGTTTCCTTTTAGCAGCCCTGCACAGATGTGAAGATGCAGCTCAGGTGTCGGGCCCCAGCCTGGCTTCGGCGTCTGTGTGGGCAGCTGCTCTCTGAAAGGTTAATGAGACCCAATGGTGTGCAAGCAGTAGTCCGGGGCATCTTGGAAGGAGCAGGTGGTAAGAGATAACACATTTTGTTACTCCGGTGTTTATTTCCCTTTGAGTCAGAGACATAGATGAATCACTGGGCTTCAGTCTTTTGTAAATCCTGATAGATAGCTAGAGATATACCTCAGTGGTAAAATGCTTTTATAACTTGCATGAGGCCTTAGGTTCAATCCCTAGCACTGGAAAAATTCATGCTGGCAGCTAGGTGCTAGTGGCTCATACCTGTAATCCTAGCTACTCAGGAGGTTGAGATCTGAGGGTCACAGTTCAAAGCCAGCCCAGGCAGAAAAGTCCATGAGACTCTTATCTCCAATTAACTACCAGAAAATCAGAAGTGGTGCTATGATTCAAGTGGTAGAGCTTGAAGAGCTCATAGACTTCACCCAGCCCCAGAGTTCAAGCCCCATGACTAACCAAAAAAAAAGAAAAAAAATTCCAGTGTCCTGGGTTCTCTTAACTCAGAACTATGTTTTGCTTGTTTGTTTGTTTTTTGACTTGGCAAGATCCCAGGCTTATTTGGGGCTTCCCTTGTTGGATTGTGACCTGTAAATTAAGATAATCATCAAGCTCATCTTTCTACTTCCTTTCTCTCAATGGTTCGTGTCCTGGCTGCCTGTTGTGCAGTATTAGGGAACTGCTGTTGGTATATTTTGTTCAGCTTTAGAATAATGTAAAATAGTTAGGTTAAAAAAATTAAGGAGCCAGGTGCTGGTGGCTCATGCCTGTAATCCTAGCTACTCCGGGGGCTGAGATCTGAGGATCTCAGGCCAGCCTGAGCAAGAAAGTCCTTGAGACTCTTATCTTCAGTAAGCCACCAGAAAACCAGAAGTGGCACTGTGGCTCAAGTAGTAGAGCACTCACCTTGAGCTGAATTTTGAGGGACAGAGCCCAGGCCCAGAGTTCAAGCCCCACGATTGAAAAAAAAATAATTAAGAGCTTGGAGGAGTGACTTAGTAGCACACTAGCCAGTGAGCAAAATCCGTAGGTACTGAGTTTGAGTCCCAGTCTTGAACCTAAAAAGAAAAAAAAAATTACTTAAAAAAATAAAAATAGTTGGGTGCTGGTAGCTCATGCCTATAATCCTAGCTACTTAGGAGGCTGAGATCTGGGGATCACAATTTGAAGTCAGCCTAGGCAGGAAACTTCATGAGACTCTTACCTCCAATAAACTGCTCAAAAAAGCTGGAAGTTGTGCTGTGGCTGACATGGTAGAGTGCTCGCTTTTAACAAAATAAGCTCTGAGACAGTGCCCAGGGCCAGAGGTCAAGCCCCAGGACTGATAAAAACAAAAAGCCCCAAAAAAACGGGGCTGGGAAGGTGGCTCAGTGATAGAACGCTTGCCTTGCATGCGTGAGGCCCTGGGTTCGATTCCTCAGCACCACATAAGCAGAAAAAAAAGCCGGAAGTGGTGCTGTGGCTCA
>NW_012267234.1:8501751-8504007 GCF_000151885.1 Dipodomys ordii
TGTCCCTCAGCTCTTCAGCTCAAGGCCAGTGCTCTACCACTTGAGCTACAGCGCCACTTCCAGTTTTCTGGTGGTTTATTGGAGATAGGAGTCTTACGGTCTTTCCTGCCCAGACTGGCTTTGAACCGCGATCCTCAGATCTCAGCCTCCTGAGTAGTTAGGATTACAGGTGTGAGCTACCAGTGTCCGGCCCCAGTAATTCTTAAGTGATGATGGTGAGACATGTCTGTAATCTCAGGATTCAGGAGGTTGAGGCAGAAAGATTTCAAGTTTAAGGCCACCCTGGACAACATAGCATAAGGTCAGCATGGGACACATAGCAAAATTCTGTTTTAAGGGGCTGGGAAGGTGGCTCAGTGGTAGAGCACTTGCCTTGCATGCCTGAGGCCCTGGGTTCGATTCCTCAGCACCACATAAGCAAAAAGAAAAAAAACAGAAGTGATGCTGTGGCTCAAGTGGTAGAGCGCTAGCCTTGAGCTGACAAGCCGAGGGACAGTGCCCAGGCCCAGAGTTTAGGCCCCACGACCGGACCCCCCCAAAAAAAATGCTGTTTTAAAAAGAGTTTAAATGGTTTAGTCATAGAGTGCTTGCCTAGCATGTAGGAAGCCCTGGGTTCAATTCCTCATTACTACATAAACAGAAAAAAGCGGAAAGTGGCTCTGTGGCTCAAGTGGTACAGTGTTAGCTTGAGCAAAAAGAAGCTCAGGGACAGTGCCTAGGCCCTGAGTTCAAGCTCTAGAACTGGTTAAAAAAAAAAAAGTTAAATATCTGGGTGCTGGGGGCTCTAGGTACTCAGGAGTCTTGGATCTGAGGATCATAGTTCAAAGCCAGCCTGGGCAGAAATGTCTGTGAGACTCTTTATCTCCAATTAGTCACCAAAAAGGAAGCCAGAAGACCAGCGCTGGCTCACGTCTATAATCCTAGCTACTCAGGAGGCTGAGATATGAGGATCACGGTTCAAAGCCAGCCTATGCAGGAAAATCCGTGAGACTCTTATCTCCAATTAACCACCAGAAAATCAGAAGTGACTCAAGTGGTAGAGCGCTAGCCTTGAGCTAAAGAGCTAAAGGACAGTGCCCAGGCCTAGAGTTCAAGCCCCATGACATACATACATACATAAATACCAGAAAGTAGAGCTGTGGCTCAAGTGGTACAGGGCCAGCCTTGAGTATAAGTACTAAATGACATTACGTAGAACCTGAATTCAAGCCCCTCTATCAGCAGGAAACAAACCAATCCTACCAGAACTAGTTAGCTGACACTTCCAAATCTCTTTACCAACCCTCCTCTAATCCTTTAACTCTACACAGCCCCTAAACCTGTTTTCTATCTCTGTAGATTCACCTGTAAATCAGGACATTGCATATAAATCAAATCATTCAATATATGGTCTTTGTAATTACCTTCTTTTACTTCATTCTGTTTTTTTTTTTTTTGTCGGTTGTAGGGCCTGAACTCTGGGCCTGGGCCCTGTCCCTCAGCTCTTCAGCTCAAGGCTAGTGCTCTACCACTTGAGCCACAGCACCATTTCTGGCTTTTTCTGCTTATGTGGTGCTGAGGAATTGAACCCAGGGCCTCATGCATATGAGGCAAGCACTCTACCACTGAGCTTCTTTCCCAGTCATGGGCCTTGAATTGTAGGCCAGGGCCTGGGTGCTATCCCTAAGTTCCTTTAGCTCAAGACTAGCACTGTACTACTTGACCTAAACCATCACTTCTGGCTTTATCTGTGATGAAAAAGTCTCATAGACTTCCCTACCCGGGCTGACTTTGAGCTATGTGATCCTCAGATCTCATACTTTCCTGAGTAGCTAGGATTATAAGTGTGAGCGACCTGCACCTAAATACTTCATTCTCTTATAGCATTCACTTTAGTGCTAGAGTAAAAACGTTTGCTACCCTTTTAATTTCACAATTAAACTAAAAATAGTATGTTCTTTATAGAATTGACCTAGAAAACTAATATGGAATCAAATTGTTTGTTGATAAAACATGACATGGTGAGTTTGTGAGTATAATGCAGTTTTTATTTTTCTCATTTTTACACTACTAAAAAGATGGTCTTGCTGGGCGCTGGTGGCTCACGCCTGTAATCCTAGCTACTCAGGAGGCTGAGATCTGAGGATCGAGGTTCAAAGCCAGCCCAGGCAGGAAAGACTGTAAGACTCCTATCTCCAGTGAACCACCAGAAAACCGGAAGTGGCGCTGTAGCTCAAGTGGTAGAGCGCTCGCCTTGAGCTGAAGAGCTGAGGGACA
>NW_012267234.1:8504057-8510573 GCF_000151885.1 Dipodomys ordii
AAAAAAAAAAAAGTTAGGTAAATCTGGTCCTTGTCCTTGTTACCTTATTACTCCTTGGCTACAGTTTAAAGAGAGAAGATGATGATGATGATGATGATAGTAAAATGCTGAGAAGCTATAATTAAGTAATATCACATGAATAACATCATTGCTACCATTTCATGTTTTGTTTTGTTTTCTCTGAATTTTCAAGAAACCAGCATCAAAAGGAAAGCACAGAAGGGTAGATTTATTTTATAAAACAAATAATCACTTTCCAGTAAAGCAAAGAAACACTCTTTATTCTACATTTTAAGTCAGATTTCTCACTTGGGACATGATGCAGGGAGCAGTGTGAGTGTTTGACGTCTCTCTCCATTGTGACAGCAGGGGCAGCTGGCGGGAGCGATGCTGAGGTGACAGCTGCTGACTGGAAGAAATGTGACTTGATTGCAAAGATTTTGTCCTCCTGTCCTCAGCAGTCTCTTTCCCCAGAGAGTTACTACAGGCTCATCTGCCCCCAGGTAAATGATCAGATTCATATTGCCAATCACTTATGTACAGAAAGAACACTTAGAATGTGACTCTAAAATTCAAGTAAGAGCACTACAAAGTTTATATTTGTTCAGGTAGGAAGCTCCTTAAATAATAACTTTTGGAGAACATCAACATAATTGTTAGGTCTAAGAATACCTCACCAGTGGTTGAGACAGAGTTCAGAGGTGGAGCACTTAACTAGTGTGCAAGAAGCTCTGGGTCTCATCCCCACCATGACAAAGTAATAGTAAAGCCCCGATTAATAAGTGAACATTCCAGCTTGCTCTCAGAGCCAGAACAGAAGTTTTATCTTGTTGATTATCTCTTCCTCCTCTGTGCTTTTTGTTGCATTTTTTTGTTTTGTTTTTTGTTTTTGTCAGACATGGGACTTGAACTCAGGGCATGGGCACTATCCCTGAGTTTTTTTTTTGCTCAAGGCTAGTGCTCTACCACTTTGAATCAGAGCGCACTTCTGTTTTTCTGGTAGTTAATTGGAGTTAAGAGTCACATGGACGGGCTGGGAAGGTGGCTCAGTGGTAGAGCACTTGCCTTGCATGCATGAGGCCCTGGGATCCATTCATCAGCACCACATAAGCAGGAAAAAAAGAGCCGGAAGTGGTGCTGTGGCTCAAGTGGTAGAGCACTAGCCTTGAGCTGAAGAGCTGAGGGACAGCGCCCAGGCCCAGAGTTCAGGCCTCACGACTGGACAAAAAAAAAAAATGTACTCATTATTTTGCCCATGTAATTGTAACCCCTCTGTACAGTATTTTCACAATTAAAAAAAAATTGTATTTCAAGAACTTAAAACCTAAAAGGCAGAGACATGAAGATTGCAAGTTCAAAGTAAGCCTGAGACACACAGTGATATTCTTTTGAAAAGGAAGGAAGGAAGGAAAGAAGAATAGAGTTAATGTTTTGCTATATTGTCTAGGCTAACTCTGAATTCCTGGTCTCAAACTGTCTTCCTGCCGGGCGCCAGTGGCTCACACCTGTAATTCTAGGTACTCGGGAGGCTGAGATCTGAGGATCATGGTTCAAAGCCAGCTTGGGTAAGGAAAGTCTGTGACACTCTTATTGCCAATAAACCACTAGAAAACCGGAAGTGGCGCTGTGGCTCAATCGGTAGAGTGCTCTCCTTGAGCTGAAGAACTGAGGGACAGTGCTCAAGCCCAGAGTTCAAGCCCCACAACTGACCAAAAAAACCCCAAAACAACAACAACAAAAAACCACAACTGTCTTCCTGCCTGAGAACTTCTGTGTAGCTAGCACATGTTACTGCACACAGCCTACATTAAATTTTTTAAATAGATGTTTATCTATTTTCCATACTTTTGCCTTAATAATGTGTTACAAATCTTTTGGTCTTTGCTAATCAGATAGGTAAAATGTGGGGGTTTTTCTCACTGTATGTTCCCTATGAAAATATATGTAATACAAGCCTTTTGGAGTACAGTCCCAAGATTGTTCCATGGTTACACTGATCTCCAGGGTTCTCATGGATGGGCATGTCTGGGAAGAATGATCACAATGCAGGTATCTTGTTTGGAAACACTAAGTTTATTATTTGCAATAATAAGTAAATATTTTCCAAAGCTTGTAACTAGTTTCTGTGCTTCAGAAAATGATATAATCAAAGCACAGGTCTCAGGCTTGCTGAGTTTTTTTTTTTTTTTTGTCGTTTGTGGGGCTTGAACTCTGGGATTGGTCACTGTCCCTGCACTCTTTAGCTCAAGGCGAGGGCTCTACCACTTGAGCCACAGCGCCACTTCCAGTTTTCTAGTGGTTTTATTGGAGATAAGAGTCTCAAGGACTTTCTTGCCTAGGATGGCTTTGAACCACAATCCTCAGATCTCAGCCTCCTGAGTAGCTAGGATTACAGGCATGAGCCACTGGAGCCCAGCTTGAGCCTTTCTTTAGTGATGCCAAACACTGTTATCAGGAAGAATATTCTTTTGTCTGCAAAAAGCAGACAAGTCACTTTTTCCTAACTAATGCTTCAGGAAATTTCACCTCATCCTTGTGCAAGAATCACCTTCAAGTCAGCAATCAGAAGTGATAATAGAGTAATACATATCACTGAGAAGAAGAACATGAAAAAAACTATTATGGATTGGGGATGTAGTTCAAGTGTTAGAATGCTTGCCTAAGAAACTTGAAGCCCTGTGTTCAAGCCCCAGTATTTTCTCCCCCCCCCCCAAAAAAAATACCCCAACAACTCTTGACTAACTCCGGCTACACAGGAGACAAAGATTTAGATCCAGCCTGAAGGGGGAAAAGTTTCAAGGCCCTTCTCAGACAAGTGAGACAAGCCTGTAGTATCTAGGATTACAGAGAATTGTGGTCTGAGGCCATCCCTGAGCAAAAGCTTAAGACCATATTTGAAAAATAAACTATATTGCCTAGGCTAGCCTGAAATCCTGGATTTAACCCATCTTCCTGCCTCTGCCTTCCATAAATGGGACTGTGGGTACAAGCCACTGTGTCAGCTTGAATATAATTTTTTTTTGAAGAACTTAGAACTGTATGAGAAAGTTTCAGCAATACACAAAACTGAGTGTTAGCTGGAAATGGTGGTACTCCTGTAATCCTAGGACTGGGCTGGCTGAGGCAGGACAATTGTGAGTTACAAACAAAACACATCCCCTTCAACTGAGTATTAAGTGTGCTCTCGAAAGGAAAACATGAAATAGACAGAAAAAAATTGTAAAAAATATTCCAAAAATATTTATAGTGATTTGATTACTCTCAAAACTTGGTTTTCTCATTTTCCTACAACAAACATGCATTTTACAAATATAATTATTTGATAAAAACAATAGTCTTTTTAGCTCTTAAACTCTTTGGTCCTGACTTGTTAAACCCATTTGTTGAGCCAGTATCAGTGCTGTAACTATTTTTTTGGCTTGAAGAAATAGATGTCTTTTATTTGTAGTTGCAAAATGCCTGGTATTTGCATCATGTACTTTTTCTTGTAGATTCTGGATTTGTTTCATTTTCGAGATAAACTGACAGAGCGGCAGTTTCAGAGAGTTGCTACCACCACATTCATAACTCTGTCAAGAGAACGCCCAGAACTGGCAGCAAAGTATTTGCTTCCGCCAGTGTTAGCTGCTTTGCACCGATGCATGGATTCAGCAGGTAAAGAGGAAGGTCAGGTGGCTGCTCCAAAGGGGGGCCACCATTAGTGATTTAAATTGAAATGACCCCATGGCATTTCAGGGTCTTCATCTGTCTCCCTCCTTTCCTCCCCTCACCCCCTTCCCCAATTTTCCTTTGGAAAAAGTCACTTCCAAAAAGAGCACACAGAGCTAGTTATCTTCTTTGCCTAGATCAACTAGCTATCAGGCACATTTGCTTCCTTTCTCTCTCCACATACAAAAAGGAACTCCATTTTTTTGTTTGTTTGTTTTGTTTTTTGTTGGTCATGTGTGCTGAACTCTGGGCCTTGGTGCTGTCTCTCAGGTCTTTAGCTCAAGGCTAGCACCCTGCCACTTAAGCCACAGTGCCACTTCCAGCTTTTTTCTGCTTATGTGGTGCTGAGGAATTGAACCCAGGGCCTTATGTATGCAAGGCAAGCACTCTACCACTGATCCAACTTCCCAGCCCTGGAACTCTGTTTTTTTGCAGTAGTTGTAGACATTAGGACACTTTATACTAAGTTCTTCAGTATACATCTCCAAAGAGGAATGTCAGTCTTTTTCTTGACTCTAAGCAGGAATCACACTAGAGGAACTTAGTACTGATACAGTACTAGCACAATACTGTGGTGTCCTGCATCTTGTTTATTTATTAACTATATGCCAGCAGTCTTCGTGTGTTCGATTACCTTGGCCATGCCAGCTCCATATGTAATTTGTTGGTAACAAAAGAGACTAGATGGGAATATTAGTCATCTTACATAATCTGGTCATTCCCACTGGAGAAACAGTCTAAAGAATAAACTTTTTAATTTTACACTTATGTTGTATTGAGATAGTAAATATGTTGTGTGTGTACAGCTATTTTTGTGTATGTGTGGTAGCTTGCTGATGCTGTGAGTGTACTTGGTGGTACTTGCCTAGCATGCAAGAGCCACAGGGTATAACCTACAACACCTCAGTAAACAGATCTTTTATTTCAGACTCTTAAACAATTTCATGAATTGTGCTATCAAGCTGCATCTCACCATTGTGCTGGCTGGTAGTGAGATCACAAGTGTTTGTGCCTGCAAAGAAGTACCAGAACTTTTACAGGATAGATGTTAGTGATTGGAAAAAGACTATGAGGGCAGAAGTTGAATGGAGGACTCTTAAGATATGTAACCTGACTTGGATTGTTGGTGGTGTAATGGATAATGCAAATGGAAAAAATGTGGATATCAGTAATGGTGCTGAAATGTTTCAAAAAAGTTGGACTCTAATGTAAATTTTGAGAATTCTTTTTTTCTTTTTTTGGTCCAGTAGTGGGGCCTGAACTCTGGGCCTGGGCACTGTCCCTCAGCTCGTCAGCTCAAGGCTAGTGCTCTACCACTTGAGCCACAGCGCCACTTTCGGCTTTTTTCTTTTTGCTTATGTGGTGCTGAGGAATTGAACCCAGGGCCTCAGGCATGCAAGGCAAGTGCTCTACCACTGAGCCACCTTCCCAGCCCCGAAAATTCTTTTTTTCTATTTGTTCCCATTCTTAGCTTATAGAGAGAAAGCTAAATAACCAAAACCAAAGATCCTTCTATTTAAAAACTTATGAACTGGGCCACTGGTGGTTTATGCCTGTAATCCTAGCTATACAAGAGACTGAGATCAGAGGGTTGTTGTTTGAAGCCAGCGTGGGCAGGACAGTGCATGAGACTATCTATCTCCTATTAACCATCAGAAAACCGGAGGTGGCGCTGTAGTGTATCAAAAAGAGCTCACGGACAGCACCTAGACCCAGATTCAGACTCCATGACCGACAAAACAAAATCACTTCTGTTTTTCTTTTTGTGACAGTCTTACTGTATAGCTCAAGTTTGCCTTTTAACTTTTAATTCTCCTGCCTCAGCCTCCCCCAGTTCTGTGATTACATGTCTGTAATCATGTAATCATTTCTGTGCCTAGTTTATTTTAAAACATTTTTAAAGGGAAATTTTTGAACCCATACCTATAGACACTGCAGTATGCCTGTCACCCAGAAACAACCATCAACTCTGCCATTTTCATTTTGTTTCATTCACAGTTTGGAGTGTTTTTGTTTTTGGTTGTAGGGCTTGAACTCAGGGCCTGGGTACTATCCCTGAACCTCTTTTTGTGCTCAAGGCTAGTGCTCTACTACTGAGCCACAGAACCACTTCTGGTTTTTGAGTAGTTAATTGGAGATAAGAATCTCGTAGGGACTTTTCTGCCTGGGCTGGCTTCAAATGGAGATCCTGAGATCTTAGTCTCCTTAGTTGCTAGGATTACAGGTATGAGCCACCGCTCATTTATTCAGTAAATTTAAATTTAAATTTTTAAGTAATATAATAGATTAATTGACAATGTTTCTTCTTGCTTAATGATACATAAAATAACATTGCTCCTTTTTGTGTGTGTGTGCTGGTAAAGGTACTTGAAAATAGGACCTCATTCTCTCTCAGCTTTTTTGCTCATAGCTGGTACTCTACCACTTGAGCCACCTCTCCAGTCTAGTTCATTAATTAGAGTCTCACAGAGTTTTTGTCTGGGCTGACTTTGAACTATGATGATTCTCAGATCTCACCTGAGTAACTAGGATTATAAGTATGAGCCACTGGCACTGGCACCATGTATGATTCAGTGGCATCACAGATTCCATGAAACCTTATATATGAAGGGGGAATTGGCACTGGTGGCTCATGTCTGTAATCCTAGTACTCTTAGGAGGCTAAGATCTGAGGATTGCAGTTCAAAGCCAGCACAGGAAGGAAAAGTCTGTAAGACTCTTATCTCCAATAAACCACTCAGAAAACCAGAAGTGGCACTGTGGCTCAAGTGGTAGAGTGTTAGCCTTGAGCTGAAGAGCTTATTGACA
>NW_012267234.1:8514543-8524410 GCF_000151885.1 Dipodomys ordii
CGGACCAAAAAAAAAAAAAAAGAGGTTAGCATTCAATCTCATCCTACTCCAATCTAAGGATGGTTGTGAGGGAAGTGATTGAGTGTGGATACCAGAATTGAAAAGTACTGTCACAGTGGGGTTGGGACTGATTATAAGCAGACTTTGCTATTAACCCCACTTAGTATTTCTTGGAAGTCAGTTCACCTTTAGGTGAAAAAGAGTTGTATGTGATGGTACACACTTGTAATCCCAGCATTTGTGAAACAGAGACAGGAATTCAAGGTCAGGCCTGCATAGTACCTGAAAGAGGAAAATGAAAGCAAAACAGAATTTTTTCCTGGCAAGGGAATTAGCCTGTAGAAAAAGAGAGAGATAATAAGTCTGGCCATTAATCTTATTCTTGCCCTCAAAAAGAAGGCAAACCCTCATAGTTCAGTGAGCAGTAGGTGAATTTAAGACCGCTTAGAGAGGGAAGCCAACCACTGGCTTCATGTGGACTGGATTTACGCACCATAGACTGGGAGTGTCGTGAAACCAAGAGGGGTATAGAGGGATAATTATTCTCTCTGCAGGATTTTGGCAGCCCAGCTGCAGTTGGAAAACAGAGGAAATGTGTATGCTGGAGGAAAATGGTAAACACTGTGTAGAATTGAGCAACAAAGGATATGTTGTCTTTATTAACATTCTGTTAATACTAAATTATAGAGTACAGCTCAAAGGCAGGAAATAAGGAAAACATCTGGGATAGAGGAACTGATAGAGCTACTCAGTGGGTAAAAAGAGGGTGTTTAATTTTAGGGAGACATTCAGGAACATTTCCAGCTATAGTTTCTTATTTTTTCTATTTGTTAACACATTTATTGAAATAAAACTTAGAACATACAATGCACCCATTTAAAGTATGAAGTTTGGTGGGTTTTTTTTGTTGTTGATTTTTTTGTTTGTTTGTTTTTTGTTCAGTGGTGAGGCTTGAACTCAGGGCCTGGGTGCTATCCCTGATTCTCTTTGTGCTCAAGTCTAGCGTTCTACCAGTTGAGCCACAGTGCCACTTCTGGTGTTTGTCTGTTTTTTAAAGTATGTTCACAGAGTTGTACAACTATCATCCCAACCTTATTTTAGAATATTTTACCCTTAAAAAATGCCCATGTGTCCCATTCTCTCTTCTCTGACTCTAGCTCTTAGCAATCACCCATCCATTTTCTGCCTCTAGAGATGTTGCTGTTCTGGACATTTTATATAAAGGGTGGTCCTAGTCTGATCCTTTTGTTTTTGTTGTTATGTTATTTTGAGACAATATCTCACTACACACACACACACACACACACACACACACGCTGGCCTTGAACTTGTTATGTTAGCTTATGCTGGACTTGAACTCACACACACACACACACACACACGCTGGCCTTGAACTTGTTATGTTAGCTTATGCTGGACTTGAACTCTTCATCCTCCTCCTACCTGCTTGGATTTCAAGCATGCACCATCAGGTTCAGCTTATGATGCTGTTTAAAAGGCAAAATTATACTAAAACATTTCCTCTTAGAAGCATTAAAATATATATTTGGTATTTAAAGAATTAGAACCTCTACTCTCTTGAATGAAACTTTTTTCCTCTTGTAAGTGCTGGAGATCAAACCCAAGGCCTCATATATGCTAGGCAAATGCTCTTCCTCTGAACTATGTCCCCAATTCTTTGAATGAGAATTTTGATGTGGGAACCATCCCGCAGGAAGTTTAACACTCACATCTTTCACATAGAGGGCCAGGAAAAGAATATCTGTATATAAGTGTATGTGTGTGTATGTATGGCACTAGTTAAATTGAACTGAAAATTTGGCATACCCACTTCTATTTTATCTGCATGAACACTTCTCATATCTTTGTAGTCTGTGCTTTACATCTGGTATAACTATGTAAGCATAAATGGGCTCTGTATTACAGATAACTTAGTTCAGTGGCTCCCAGTTCTCTCTCTGGGACTTGAGGGAGTGAAAAGGAGTAATAGAGTATGTCTTTACCTCTGATATGAAGAGAGGCCTAGATTACACAGATCTGTTCTCAGTAGGACGAGGCAAGAAAATTGTACTTTTTAAAATTTGGACAATTTCATTCTCCTCTCTTCCCTCCTCCCCCTCTCCCCGGTCCCTCTCTCCCTGTTTCTCTTTCTTCCTCCCCCCATCTCTCTCTCTCCCTTCCCCTCCCCACTCTCTTCCCTCTCTCTCTCACCTGCCCTCTCTCCCTATCCTAGGGCTTGAACTCAGGGCTTGGGCACTGACTCTGAACTTTTTTTTCTCAAGGCTAGCACCCTACCACATAAACCACAGATCCACTTCCAGCATTTTGAACCATGATTCTCAGATCTCACTCAGCCTTCTGAGTAGCTAGGATTACAGGCTTGAGCCACCTGTGCCTCTTGCTGTAAAGAGGACTGGCCACATTCGCATAGGGTGAAACTGGTTTCCTTTCAATACTTTTCATAGTAACTGCCTGAGGCTTTCTAAGAGCAGAGGAATGTTAGAGAAGACTAGAAAGTAATTAGTTTATTTTACATGTTCTTCCTCATGTTTCCATTTTATCTCTCCCTTTCCAGATTCAAGGACTTTGACTTTAATTATCCAAGTTTTTCCTTCATCTGATCTAGCAAATTTCTAATTATAGTTACCTTGTCAGATTGATTATTTGACTACTTTTTCTGAGTTTTAATTAAGTTAGAATAATAGAATCTTAGAACTGAAAGGAATTTTAGAAGTAATCTAGTATAACTTTTTTTTTTAATAAAAAAATTACACACACACATACACCCCATAGTTGTCCCTTACTATCCTTGAAGATTGGTTCCAGGATCCCTGAAGACACTAAAATCCTAGAATGTTCAAGTCCTTCATGCAAAATGGTGTATCTTTTCATATAACCTACACTTATCTTTTTGTGTATTATAAATTATCCTAGATTACTTACAGTGTAAATGCTACCTAGTGGTTCTACTGTATTGTTTAGAAAATGGCAAGGAAAAATATGCCAGATGCTTTTTTTTTTTTTTTTACTGGGGTTTTTTAACTCAGCCTTGTACTTGCTAGGCAGATACTCTACCACTTGAGCCATGTCCCTCAGACCCTTTTGCTTTAGTTATTTCTCATATAGTGTCTCGTGTTTATGCCTAGGCTTGATGGGGGGGGATCCCCCATATAAATTTCCTGCATAGCTAGGATAACAAATGTGCAGCAAAAGTTTGCGCTTTGCTAATTATTTGCCAGGGTTGGCCTCAGACTGTGACCTTGCCAATCTCTGCCTCTGAGTAGCTAGGATTATATGTGTGAGCCACCATACCCAGCTGTAATTCTTTGCTCAAACATTTTCTAATCATGGCTGGGTGAAACTACAGATGAGGAGCCCATGGATATGGGGGGGGGGCGCTAATTGTATTTTCAAAAGTAGTTTCAAGGGGCCGGGAAAGTGGCTCAGTGGTAGAGTGCTTGCCTTGCATGCATGAAGCCCTGGGGTTCGATTCCTCAGCACCACACTAGCAGAAAAAGCCGGAAGTGGCACTGTGGCTCAATTGGTAGAATGCTAGCCTTGAGCTGAAGAGCTGAGGGACAGTGCCCAGGCCAGAGTTCAGGCTCCACAACTGACAAAAAAAAAAAAAGTAGTTTTAAATTCATAGCCAAGTAAGCAGAAAATGTATAGAATTCCCATATACCTCTCGTTTGCAGACAGTTCCCCAGTAGCAATCTCCCTGACCAGAGAAGTACATTTGTTACTATTGATGAACCTACATTGATATATCCAGGTCATTCTTGAACCATATGCACTTTTGGTATCGTGTATTTTGTGAGTTTTGATAAGTTAGTCCTTCATTTTATAATAAACCAAGTCCAAAAGATTATTTGAAGTAACTTGGTCCAAATTTTCCAACTGGTAAATGGAAGAACTATTTTACAAATCAATCTTTTCTCCATCTCTCCCTCTTGCTGTCTTATTTAAGAAATTCAAATGGCTTTGTTGAAAAAAAATCACACACACACAAACACACACACACAAACACACACACATGTCTTTTTCTCTCCCTGGTCTCTTTCCATAAAGGTAGTTCTTTCTGGAAATTTCTACCTGTAATTGAACTGTGACCTTGAATTTCAAATAGAAGCCCCAAAAGAAATGTCCTACAAAGATACAAGGTTAGGTTTTCTAATGCTGCAGCTCAGATCCTGTGGTACAATTCAGTAAGAAGCATCAGGACCTTTGAACCAGATAGACATAGGTTCAAGTCCAATACCAACGCTGACCACCCTTATGATTTAAGGAGACCTTTTTTTTGGGGGGGGGGTTGGGTCGTGAGGCTTGAACTCTGGGCCTGGGCGCTGTCCCTCAGCTCTTCAGCTCAAGGCTAGCGCTCTACCACTTGAGCCACAGCGCCACTTCCGGCTTTTTTTTCCTTTTGCTTATGTGGTGCTGAGGAATCGAACCCAGGGACTCAGGCTTGCAAGGCAAGCACTTTACCACTGAGCCAACTTCCCAGCCCTTAAGGAGACTTTTAATGCTGAGTTGCAGGGATGAAATAAGGTTACTTTTGTAGGTTCATAGCATATTGTAGCACATAAGTGCTGTCAGTTCCTTTTTGGCTCAGAGCAACTCTTTAAAAAGACTGCTTTATGCATTATGTTCTGAAGACATGCACAGAGGAAAGCACTTACTATATTAGGTAACCTGCCTGTCTTTTTCTTCTCATGTGTCTTAATTAAACTCAGCAAGTGCATTAGAAGTTCTGGAACACTACTATCAAGAGGATCACTGTAATGGGGTAGAAGGCAGTGTTTGACTAGTTTAATCTTTAATATAGGTGTAATCAAGTGCCAGCCTGTACTGAATTTTGTATTCAGCCAGCTTATTTCTGCTTGATTCTGGATAGGCCGGTGGTGTTTATATTAAGAGGAAGCCATACATTAGGAAAACAGTTTCACTTACTTTAAGATGAAAAACATTAATAAAGAATGAATGTGCTGGGTGCCAGTGGCTCATGCATGTAATCCTAGCTACTTAGGAGGCTGAGATCTGAGGAACAAGGTTTCAAGCCAGCCTTCAGGAAAGTCTGTGAGACTCTCATCTCCAGTTGACTGCCACAAAGCCAGAAATGGAGCTGTGGTTTAAGTGGCAGAGTGTTATCCTTGAACAAAAAAGTTCAGTAACAGCACCTAGGCACTGCATTCAAGTCCTAGGACCAGCATTTAAAAAAAAAAAATCCCTAAGTGTGAGAAGTATATATGAGAATGCCTATCTATTTTGTTTGATTTTGTTTGCTCTGAAATGTAAACACATTTTTTTTTTAATAATTAGAGTATTTTAGCAGGGCCTTGGTGGCTCACTCAGGAGGCTGAGATCTGAGGATCGTGGTTCAGAGCCAGCCCTGGCAGGAAAGTATGTCAGACTCTTATCTCCAATTATCTACCAGAAAACTGGAAGTGGCGCTGTTGCTCAAGTGGTAAAGTGCTTGCCTTGACCTGAAGAGCTCAGGGACAGTGCCCAGGCCCAGAGTTCAAGCTACATGACTGACAAAAAAAAATGATAATAATAATAAAATGATAATTAGAGTATTTTGACCAATTTCTTTCCATAAATAACTTTCTTATAAATCCTTCCAAGGAATTCCAGATTCTCAGTATAGGTAAAGCAGCCAGTATAAAAGTCAGCTTCCTTTTGTTAGTTCTTCTTTCCCTCTGTGGCTGAACTTTTGTGAATCTATGTTCAGTGAGTTAGCAACAGCTTTGAAAAAAAAATTTAAAAATACAGAGGGCCGGGGCTGGGAAGGTGGCTCAGTGGTAGAGTGCTTGCCTTGCATGCATGAGGCCCTGGGTTTGATTCCTCAGCACTACATAAGCAGAAAAAGCCAGAAGTGGCGCTGTGGCTCAAGTGGTAGAGCACTAGCCTTGAGTTGTAGATTCGAGGGACAGTGCCCAGGCCCAGAGTTCCGGTCCTACGACTGGCCAAAAAAAAAACAAAACCAGAAGGCATTTTAACTTCCCCACAATGATAGAGCTTTGGAGAAAATCCTTGACAATTTATTTTGTTCTTTCATTCTTTTATTCAGTCCATCTCGGACTTCCTGAAAGCCAGATACTGTGCTAGGTTTCCCAGTATGGGAACAATTTAGAGTCAGCCACTGCCTTCCAGGAAGTCCCAACAATACAGACAAAGGGTATCAAGAACGGCTGGTCCACAGTCAAGAATATCCAGAATGTATCACTCAAGGTATAGCTGTCCCCTGAGCTTAGTTGAAGACTTCCACAGAAACTGCATCTTATGGCAGATCTGTGCAGTCAAAAAGAAATGTGGAGCTGGGCGCCATGGCTCACGCCCGTAATCCTAGCTACTCAGGAGGCTGAGATCTGAGGATCCAAGGTTCAGAGCCAGCCTGGGCAGGAAAGTCTGTTAGACTCTTATCTCCAATAAACCACCAGAAAACTGGAAGTGGCACTGTGGCTCAATTGGTAGAGCGCTTGCCTTGAGCTAAAGAGCTGAGGGACAGAGCCCAAGCCCAGAGTTCAAGCCCCACGACTGACAAAAAAAAAAAAAAAAAAGGAATGTAGAAATCCATCAAAAGAAGAAAGAAATCCTGCATTGCCAATAGGGTGGTTAGTACTAATCCTGCTTCCATTTCTGATGTGCTCTGAATCTATTATGGCTTTCAGATATCCATACTGTCCTCTTGGGTTGTTTATTTGTTTTTGTGTTTTTTGTTTCTTGTTTTCTTTTTGGCGGCTGTGGGTCCTGACATCTGGGCCTGGGCGCTGTCCCTCAGCATTTTAGCTCAAGGCTAGTACTCTACTACTTGAGCCACAGTACCATTTTCTGGCTTTTTCTGCTTATGTGGTGCTGAGGAATCCAACCCAAGGCCTCATGTATGCAAAGTAAGCACTCTACCACTGAGCCATATTCCCAGCCCTGGTTGTTGTTTTTTTTGTTGGTCGTGGGGCTTGAACTCTGGGCCTGGGCGCTGTCCCTCAGCTCTTCAGCTCAAAGCTAGCTCTCTACCACTTGAGCCACAGTGCCACTTCAAACTTCTTATGTTTATGTGATGCTGAGGAATTAAACCCAGGGCCCATGTGAGACAAGCACTCTACCAGTGAGCCACCTTCCCAGCCTTGGTCTCTTGTTTTGACCCTAAGCCCTTCCTACATGTTTTTGTTTTTTTTTTCCTAGAAAAGGCACAGGCTGATAGAGAAGTTCAACCTTCCTTTAAAGCACCTTCTACTAGCTCTCTGCAATTCTTTTTTGAACTGAACAATTGAAAAGCTACCTTCAGAGTCTGTCTCTCCCTTCCTGGCTTCAGCCTTCCCTTAATATTGTATGTGGTGATCCCTAGCTTGAACAATACCTTGTATAACTGCCTTGAGTGTCCAGAAAACTTTCAACTAAACTAATTGCATCTTTAAAGTACTAATTTCAAAGCCAGTGATTTGCAACTTTAGTTCTAGCTACTCAGGAGGAATGGTCCATTTTTTCCTCCAATTAGTTTTACCTCTTCATACTGAAGTATTAAAAGCGTAAGAGTATAAAGAATATGAGCAAATTTGCAATTGAATCAGAATGATTAGACACAGAAGAGGCATTAAAGCTTGATTGTTCCAATCCCCCTGTTTCACAGATAAGGAAATAGACTCAGAGAAGGCAGTTGATTTAAATTATACAACTCATCAGTGGAAGATTCACATTTAACTCCATGTGTGCCATGCTCAAATTTTAGCACTAAAAAAGGAAACTTTCAGTAAAATGCCTCTTAGGACCAGGTAGAAATACTACTTGAAGTATTGAACTGTGTTTGCATCCCTGTTTGCCTCCTGATGAGTAAGGAAGACCCCATACACACAGAAAGAGATTGCTCATAACACTGTCCAGGGAGATGTCACAGGGCCCACATATTAGGGGATGGGGCAGCAAGGCCTCGCACACAAGTGGGACAGGAACATTTTCACCAGCCTCATGTGAGGAGCTTGGAAGGAACAGGAGCTAGCTTCAGTGTTTTCCCTCAGGTGTAGCTTGTCTTTGTCCATGCTGGGCCCAAGAGAATTTTGGCACAGCTTTGACTGAACAGTCACTGGATAGAAGGTAGTGATCTGGGAATCCATGTTAAGTGACTGGATTCCACTAGTGGACATAGAAGGCAATGCCAGATGTCAGGTACAGGCCAATTTTTTTTTTTTTTTATACAGTATAAAGTTTGAACTCAGGATTTTGTGTTTGCTTGTCTTGCTTACTTGGCTGGTGTTCTACCAACTGAGCCATGTCTCCAGTCCTGGGTTTTTTTGCTAGTTATTTTTTAAATAGGGTCTAGAGAACTCTTCTGCCTTGGCTGGCCTTGAACTGTGATCCTTCTGCTCTCAACCTCCCCAACAGTTAGGATTATAGATATGAGCCACTGGGGTCTCACCAGATCTAACTAGAGGGAGACAAATTCTTTGAAATAGACTTGGTTCACCATACTCCATGTGTGCCTAGCATACTGAACCTTTATATCAAAACAAATACTTTGTTACATATAAATAGCTGCGTAGTTTTTCTAAATGTAAAAGTAAGGCCTGTTTCTTGCTAAAGAGCCTGAAAGAGGAAAGTAAAAAATAGGAGGAACTTATGAACAACACACACTCAAGCCCACAAGAAATGGGCTTGATTGAGTTTATGTTAAACTTGAAGATGTTTTGGACCTGTCAAGCCAATAAATAATGGAGATTCATTCCATCTGTGTTATTTTGGGGGGTGGGATGGGGATAGGAGGTGGTGGTTAAAAGATGCTGGGAAGGAAGGATGGCTCCACTGGGATTACCTCTGAGAACACAGGGTCCAGAGCCAAACAATAGGCCCTTACTTTATCTGGGGAATGTCTTCTTTTACCTCCTGTAATTGCTGATACCATAATTAGGCCTGCATATTTTCTTCTGAACACGGCCTTACAAGGCACTGCATTTAGCTGGGCTTATGGAGATTAGATCATGCACAGGAAGCTGGCTCTTTGGTTATCGGGCTCCACCGAGGAGTCAGAAGGATTAAGAAGTTTGAAAAATTTGGGTAGGTTTAATGAGGCAGGGTTTGTTGGAAAAGCACAGATTTTCCCAGCCTGTGCATGTAGTACCATGGCCTTTCCTTTCATATAAACAGCACTGCCTCTGACTTCAGTGATCTATCAAGAAAGATATCTTTAAGCTTCCCTTTCCTATATATCCTTAAATAGGTTTGCTAAAATTGACTTTGGAAGATTGTTGCAATATCACTGAACTAACTCCCTAAAGAATCTCCCATAATACCTGGAAGATAACAAACCTCTTCTAATTTCTTGAACCTATATTAAGAATATAATCTTGTCAGCTCCTCCTCTTTCTCCTTTTTCATTATCATCAACCATGTTACCAGATCTGAATTCATTTATTGTAAAGTTACATTTTCAAATCCTTTTGTGTTTGGTTGGAGGTTTGAATAACATTCTAGACACTTTGAATTATCTGCCTGGAATTACTATACTTGGCTTGTTTGGGTCTTCCTGTTCCATTACAACAATCTGAGGGCCAATGGCACTAACTCACTTTGACATTTGCAGAGTGCCTGAGACAGTGCTTTGAACCAAACAGTGTTCAATACAAAATTTGCTGCAGTGAATGCATTTATGCTAGACATTGAAAGATGCAATGAAGATATATAAGCTAATCATTGCTAATAAAATTCAGCATCTCACACACTCACCCATGGAAAGCCAGGGTAGATCTAGGTATACAGTATGTCTTTTCTGAACTGAGAGTGATAAATGTAGAATGAGCTATGTTTTGTTTCAAATGTAGGTATTTCCCCCCCCCCTTTTTTTTTTGGGTCCGGTTGTGGGGCCTGAACTCTGGGCCTGGG
>NW_012267234.1:8524460-8525779 GCF_000151885.1 Dipodomys ordii
AAAAAAAAAAAAAAGGGAGGGGGCAATTACAGGGAACTGTATCAATTGTCTGGTCTTAGCTGGACCATCTCACTAGTAAAACCTTCTGCGTGTCATTTACTCAGTGGGACCCAGGGGCTGAGTGTGAGTAATTGTGTTTATTTTTCCTAGAGATTCCAGAGAGTGACATGGTGCCAGGGACCATTTTGGTGACAGAAGAAGAACTTAATAGGTGTATTGAGGATGTGTTTAAGGTTAGTAATTTAAATGTCTAATATTTTAAGCTAAAATTTGTACTTGGTCTTTGAAACTTGTTTATTTTTGTTTATCAGTGTTTAGGTTAAACCCCAGGGCCCCATGCTAGGTAAGTGCTGTACCTTAAGATAATTTTTAGCTGGGTGCCGGTGGCTCACGCCTGTAATCCTAGCTACTCAGGAGGCTGGGTTCAAAGCCAGCCAGGACAGGAAAGACCATGAGACTCCTATCTCCAATAAACCACTAGAAAAACGGAAGTGGAGCTGTAGCTCAAGTGGTAGTGCTCGCCTTGAGCTGAAGAGCTGAGGGACAGTGCCCAGGCCCAGAGTTCAAGCCCCATGACCGACAAAAAAAAAAAAGATAATTTTTTTCTTTTAACAGACACTTCAAGAATTGGGATGACTAATCTTAAGCTTCAAGATGTCAAAATCTTTTCACTTTAAAAACTATAAACTGAGCTTTTTTTAGTTAAAAATGTGATACAGATGATGCCTCATACCTGTAATCCTAGCAACTCAGGAGACTGAGATCTGTAGAGCTGGTTCAGTGCAGCCCAGGTAGAAAAGCCCAAGAGATTCTCTTATATTAACCAGCAAAAAGATGGACGACAGGTATGGCTCAAGGGGTAGAGTGGCACCACATCAAACAGGAGACCCTGAATTCAAATCCTACTACTATCAAAGGAAAAAAAATGTAATTTGAAACCTTGTTTATCACTTATTCTAAATGTTAAAATAATTTTAATCTCTAACTGGCAAATAACACTGATGAGAGTGTATCTTTTGAAGAAACTGACATTTTTTGGCACTGTAAGCTTCCTAAATGTGTATGACAGTATTGAACCACCTTATAACTATCCTATTATTATTATTTTTTGCCAGTTGTAGGACCTGAACTCTGGGCCTGGGCACTGTCCCTCAGCTCTTCAGCTCAAGGCTAGTGCTCTACTACTTGAGCCATAGCGCCACTTCCAGCTTTTTCTGCTTATGTGGTACTGAAGAATGGAACCCAGGGCCTCATGCATGCAAAGCAAGCACTCTACCACTGAGCCACTTTCCCAGCCCCAGTAATTTTTTTTTTTTTTT
>NW_012267234.1:8532230-8536031 GCF_000151885.1 Dipodomys ordii
TTTTTGCTTATGTGGTGCTGAGGAATCAAACCCAGGGCCTCATGCATGCAAAGCAAGTGCTCTACCACTGAGCCAGCTTCCCAGCCCAGCTTGTGAGACTTTTATCTCCAATTAACTACTTAGAAAAAACTGGAAGTGATGCTGTGGCTCAAAGTGGTAGAGCACTAGCCTTGAGCAAAAGACCTCAGGAACAGCAGCCCAGGCCCCAAGATTAAGCCCCACAACAACAACAACAAAAGAATTTTGCAGATCAAAGGGGAATGGATATAATTTTTAGACTGACTGACTTTCCTTAGCCTCCATTGTATACATCACTCAGGAAATTTGTGTCTGTATATAAATACTCACTGTTTGATCAGTGAGAAATCCAGCCATTACGTGACTAGGAAGGAGGAAACAGAGGTTGGTCATAATGATATTTTAGGAATCTGTTTGTGAATTATGAACTAACCTAGGATTTGTTGTTACTGATGCAGTGTTTAGAAAGAAAGGATTTCTAAACTGAGTTAATGTATAAAATACTGCTTTGATGCCATAATAAAAATATTAATACTTTAAAAAAAAAAGAAAGAAAGGATTTCTCAGTTATCCAGAAAATATTGTTTGCGTGTGTGTGTGTGTGTGTGTATGTGTGTGTGTGTGTCTATGTGTGAGAGAGTTTAAGTAGAACTCAATTTGTACTAGTTATATTTCCAGTATTTATGTTGTCTCTCTCTCGTGGTAATGTTAATATCTTTTCTAAAGTCACAGGATATAATTTTTGTCATAGACAATAACAGCACTTTTTCATTGGGATATTGCTAAATATGTGTTAGAATATTTAGTTCCTAGTAATAAGTGGTATGGCTCATTATCATGGTTGCTAAGCAGTGAAGGAGGATGCTCAGTCCTGCATACTATTCTAAACTTACACCCTGCCTTTGGCTCTCTGGCTTCCAGTTTGCAGGTGGCAATGTCCATAGCCATAGGGACAAGAAGGAATGCAGTGGATGATGTGCATTTGTGTCCATGTCATCATTATTTTGGTTTAAAAAAACCAATACCTCTTAGTGTGATTATGTTCTTATAGAAGATTAATAAGGACAATTAAAGCATTTATTCCATTCCTCTCTTGGCTGATTGACACAGATACAAGGAAATGAGGAATCCGCAATATTTTGTTAGTATGTGGCTTCTTGGTCCCACTGAGAGTGAATGGTTTTTATCAGTATATGCTTTCATTCACACTGTCTGATCTACAGGCAGTATAGTATGCTTGTAATTAAGAAAAAGAGAGAGATATCACATGGGACTTATGTGGTATAGCAGTGCTGCTTCTAGAGCCAAGGATTAGTCAGTCACTCATTGAATTTCAGGATATCTGCATTGTGAAATTTACAAGATGTGTACTTTCCACTCCCGAGTTTAAGTAGTCCTAGTTCAGTAGTACTAGGTAATTGTGCCAGGATTTCAAATGCAGTAGAAGCTGACAGTCTTTCTTTTTTTATGTTAGCTTGTTAGAGGCAGAGAGTAAGATGACAAGCTCTTTCATAACTGCCTTTCCTGCCAGGTCACTGTGCCAAGACATCTTATTATGGATCCTGGGGAAGTTGGAAAGGATGAAGGCAATCACTAGCCTGAAAGGATTTGCAGGATTGGACAAAACTGTGCCCTCTCTCCATCCTCAGTGCCAGTTTAGAGCTGCCACCCGAGGTGGCATTATGATTACCATCAAAGAAGCCACCAAGTAAGTTCACCCCACAATTTAATTTTACTCAATAGGCCACTCTTTGGCTCAGCCACTAAGGGGCGCCGAAAGAGAAGAAACCAGAAACTCCAGCAGCTGAGGCGATTGCTATTTATATTCTGTGAACCCAATGAGAGCCCTCAACCAGCACTCCAGGTTTTCTCCTAGATGCCAGCTAATAGTAGGCACAGTGACTGAAGCCTGGCAGCTCTGCCTCTGCCTCACAGGCCCACTTAATTCTCACAGCCTTTGCCAGGGAGTCAAAGTAAAGGGCAGCACATGTTCACCTCAACACAGAATAACCCGATTCTATTTCTGACTCATGAAGGGGTGGAGTATGTTCATAGGCTTATTCCCAGGGGAAATGTCTGACAACTATTTTGGTGCAGCTTTATGATAGGCCTTGTTTTGAAAAGAATAATGAGTATTAGTGGAATGGATAATTTATATCTCTAGTATCTTACAAGTGTTTCTTTTTTTTCTTTTCTTTTTTTTTTGGTACCAGGAACTGAACCTAGGGTCTCATGTATGCTAGGCATGTGCTTTTTCTCTAAACAGTGCCCCTGCCCCACAAACACATATTTTCAGTTTCAAAACTCCTTTGAATGACCTCCAAAAAATGTATCTTCATATGTTCTATATATATACAAGTATATGGTAAATTTTCTGGGAGAATAGAAAATGGAAACATTCTGGGAAGATGTTACTTCAGACCCAAGTTCCTATTGGTCATGTCTGAATGTAGTTTTTAACTGATCCAGTTACCTGATTGGATTCCATGTTACATTCAAAGTCCTACTGAATATTAACTTTTCTGGAACTAAATGTAATTGTTTTTTGGGGAAAAAAATTAGGTGCAGGTTCTGGCTCTTGAATGTAGGGCCTGGGTGCTGTCTTTGAGCTTTTTCTACTCAAGGCTAGTACTCTACCTGAGCCACAGTTCCATTTCCAGCTTTTTGGTGGTTAATTGGAGATGAGTCTCATGGAGGGGGCTGGGAATGTGGCTTAGTAGCAGAGTGTTTGCCTAGCATGCATGAAGCCTTTGGCTTGATTCCTCAGTACCACATAAATAGAAAAAGCTGGAAGTGATGCTGTGGCTCACTAAGTGGTTGAGCCTTGAGCAAAAGAAGCTCAGGGGCAGTTGCCCAGGTTCTGAGTTCAAGCCTGAGGGTTGGCAAAAAAAATCTCATGGACTTGCCTTCCTTGGCTGACTTGAAGCCATGATCCTCAAATCTTAGCTTCCTGAGTAGCTAGGATTACAGGCATGAGCCACTGGCACAGGCTTAGTGCTTTTAAAATTTAAGAGTAGTAAAACAGTGCTTTTATAGATAATTGTCGGAAGTGGTGCTGTGGCTCAAGTAGTAGAGTGCTAGCCTTGAACTGAAGAGCTGAGGGACAGCGCCAAGGCCCAGAGTTCAAGCCCCACAACCAACCAAAAAAAAAAAAGATAATTGTCATATTTTGCTAATATTTGAATAGAGTACTTTGTTTTAACAATTAAGATGGTTCATAGAAGCTTAGAAGTAACACTTGTCCATATCAACATTTCTTCAAAAACAGAATACGGTGGAATAATCATAAACTATAGATTATTCATACTACCGAAGAGTACAAAGGCCATATTATACCTGACCTAGTAGATATAGATGACCTGACCAAGGAGCTGGTCTGCCACATTTACTTTAATTATTGTACTTTTCAGTGAGACAAACCAGTATCTTGTCATCTTTTTTCTCAATTTAGTCTGAAGAATGCAGAAAGAGGACAACAAAAATCAATCATTAGTCTATTCACTGTTTGTTATTTTACTGCTTGTTTGTTTCAGTGAATTTTCCATACCTTTATATTTATATGATATAATACTGAATCTTAGTTTTTCATTTATCAAATGAATTAAAAACAAAACCCATAGCATCTTATGAAAAGTTTTTTAAATTGTGTACAGTAATCATAGCATTCTTTTTAGAAACTTAGCCAAATTTTATTAATTGACAATCACAATGAAACCTTCCTTTCCTTCCTTCCTTCCTTCCTTCCTTCCTTCCTTCCTTCCTTCCTTCCTTCCTTCCCCTTCC
>NW_012267234.1:8536101-8539509 GCF_000151885.1 Dipodomys ordii
CCTTCCTTCCTTCCTTCCTTCCTTCCTTCCTTCCTTCCTTCCTTCCTTCCTTCCTTCCTTCCGTCTCTCCCTCCATCCCTCCATCTCCCTACAACTCTGAATGTAGCCCAGGCTAGTCTCTAAGTCATGATTTCCCTGCCTCCTCCCAGGTGCTAGGATTATAGACATGGACCACTGTACCTGGTTGTTATATATTTCTTTATCTCAGCTAATTGGTTAATATGGGTTGACATTAACTGCATCTCCTCCCATGGTGGTCATGTCTTTTTTTCACTCTCCCTTCAGTGACTCCTCAAGAAAAAAATAAAAATAAAAATTCCTATCCAAAGCTCTCTGGGATCTTTGCAGGCTTAATTCTTCTGTCTGTCTTGGAGAACCAGCATATTTGATTGTAACTTTTATTTCTCCTTGCTTTTGCAATTTACGAGAAAATAGTAATTATTCAACATCCATCCTTATTTTTTATTTTATTTATTTATTTTTGTCAGTTGTGGGGCTTGAACTCTGGGCCTGGGCACTGTCCCTGAACCCTTGAGCTCAAGGCTAGTAGCACTCTACCACTTGAGCCACAGCACCACTTCCAGTTTTCTGGTGGTTAATTGGCGATCAGAGTCTCATAAACTTTCCTGCCCAGGCTGGTTTTGAATCATGATCCTCAGATCTCAGCCTTCTCAGTAGCTAAGATTACAGGCATGAGCCATCAGTGCTCAGCAAGTTAAATAATTTTTTTAGCGATCTCATTAGTGATTAACTTTATTGAAGTAATGGGTTACCTTATGGGATTTCAAAAAAATCACGGGGGCTGGGAAGGTAGCTCAGTGGTAGAGTGATTGCTTTGCATGCATGAAGCCCTGGGTTCAATTCCTCAACATCACATAAGCAGAAAGTGGTGCTGTGGCTCAAGTGCCAGCCTTGAGCTGAAGAGCTGAGGGATAGCGCCTAGGTCCAAAGTTCAGGCCTCACAACTGACAAAAAAAAAACCAAAAAAACAAAACTGGGTTGGTGATGTGGCTAAGACAAATCCTAACCTTTATTGAAGTCATGAGGATGAAGATGAAGCCCTGTATCAGAAGGTGTCTTCGGAGCAGAGTCAGGTGGAGCATCTTGGGGATTTGCTGTCCCATTGCCAGGAATGTGGTTTGGCAGGGGACTTCTTCATCTTCTGTTTGAAGGTAAGGCTGCATGCAGTAATTGATCAACTTTAATTCTGGGCTAGTTCTGGGAGGACCTTGGATTTTCAAGGCATTCAAAATTGCAGGTCCTAAAATCTAGGTCCCAGATTAGTGAAATGAGCAGAGGACATTGGGTCATGTAGTGTTTTGCAAAAAGAAGAAATGTACCTTCAATGTTACTGATGGGATTTAACTACTTTTTAGGGTAACCTGCACTGAAATGTTAGAGTTAAAAGAAGCTGAGCTACCCATCTCACAAAGGGTTAACCTTTGCTCTTTGCTGGCAGCAAGAACTCTTTTGAAGTTAATAGCAGGTTTCTCAGCTATAGATAATCCCTTATCCTTTTTGCCTGTTGTTCTGTCAGGTATTTGGGAAGGGAGATTTACCAGTTCTTCCTTTCTCAGTTCACTCTGTAGCTACTTGAAACCTTTCTGGTTTGCTTCTTAGTCCAGTGGTTGTGTTAATCTCAGTCCCCCAGTCTCCCAAAGTAACTTGCTGCCATGATCACTATCTGTTATCACCAGTTGGTGCCTCCAGCTCTGCCTTTTCTACTCTTCCACTGAAGCCTTTTGAATGTCTGTGGAGTTCAAAGTTGGGTGAGTAGGTGAGCATGCAAGGAGGGAATTAGGGCCAACATTTCTAGTGCTTGACTTTGGGGACACCTTTTTTGTAGGCTTTCCTGACTCCTTTGCTCATCTCTGTCTCTGTGACTAGCCACTCACATTTGTTCCAAAATGTGTGCTTAATTATATGACTTACCTTTTTTTGTTGTTGTTTGTTGTTTTTTTAAGACAAATAAGCTGAGTGTGATTGTACGTGCCTACAATTCCTGTGTACATAAACTTGTGCATACCTATAATCAGCACACAAGAGGCAGAGGCAGGAGGATCTCAAGTTTGAAACCAGTCTGGGCTATATAACGAGTTCCAGACCATTGTAAGCTACACAGCAAGACCTGTCTCAAAAATAGATGGATGGATGGATGGATAGATAGACAGATATGAAAAGGCTTTACTCTAGACCAAGATGACTACCTTGGTATGATTGACATTCTGGCCCAGATAAATTTTTTCTTGTGAGGGGTTGTCTTATTCATTATAAGGTACTTAACAGCATCCCTGACCTCTGCTTCTTAAATGCCTGTGTTACCCACCAATTATGACAAGCAAAGATGTCCTGCAGACATTGCAAAATGTCCCCTGGGGAGGAAAATTACCCAGCACAGTGAGCACCAGTGCTCTAAGCTGTCAATTACTGCCTTAAAGCACTAATTGTTAGGGAACTTAAAGCTTCCCTTCCCAAGTAGCAGGTAGAAATGAATTACCCATTAGGGGAAGTTTAGTTGGAAATCTTTAAAGGAAGGCTATGAATGAATAGTCTCTATAGGACTTTGGGAAAGTTGTATGGCCTGAGGGTTTCCTTCAAGGAAGGCTAACCATAGAGATCATAAAATACTGATAAAGTAAGATAACTGTTAATATTTTTAAATTGATGTTATTAAGGTATTATACTGAGGGATACCATTTCATAAGTCAGGTAATGAGTATATTTCTTGCTGAGCAATTTTATCCCTTCCTTTGTGCTCAGTTATTAGGCAAGTTTTAAAATTGATGAAGTTTTGACATGTTGAATGGTAATCCCTTTGTACAATTACTTAAAGATAATAAAAATTAAAAAATAAAGTTTAGGGCTGGGAAGGTGGCTCAGTGGTATTTTTCCTTATGTGCATGAGGCCCTAGGTTCGATTCCTCAGCACCACATAAGCCAGAAGTGGTGCTGTGGCTCAAGTGGTAGAGCACTAGCCTTGAGCTGAAGAGCTGAGGGACATCACCCAGGCCCAGAGTTCAGGCCCCACGACCGACCCCCCCCCCAAAAAAATAAAGTTTATAAAATTTTTGACATTTTAAAGTTTATGGTATTACAATATACATATTATTCTTGTAACAGTAATTTTATTCAATAGTCAGTCAACACAGATCTGTTGATATCCTAATACCTCTAGTTCATTTTTTAATCATTTATTTTAAATGCTGTGATAGAATAATGGCACTATTTTTTAAATTTTCTTAATATTGGATACTTAGATTGCCTATGATTTTGAATTTTTTTCTTTCTTTCTTCTTCTTTCTTTCTCTCTTTTTTTTTTTGTCGGTTGTGGGGCTTGAACTCTGGGCCTGGGTGCTGTCCCTCAGCTCTTCAGCTCAAGGCAAGTGCTCTACCACTTGAGCTACAGCG
>NW_012267234.1:8540679-8559285 GCF_000151885.1 Dipodomys ordii
TCCTTCCTTCCTTCCTTCCTTCCTTCCTACCTTCCTTCCTTCCTTCCTTCCTTCCTTCCTTCTTTCTTTCTCTCTCTCTTTCTTTCTTTCTCTTTTTTTGTTAAAGCTCCATGTGTACATAGGATCCTGAGTTCAAACCCTAGTGCCACCAAAATAAGTGAACCGTGTATTTCAAATGTAGAGAATCCACTGGGCACCGGTGGCTTACACCCATCATTCTAGCTACTAGGGAGACTGAGATCTGAGGATCCCAGTTTGAAGTCAGTCCAGGCAGAAAAGTCTGTGAGATTTTTATCTCTAATTAACCAGCAAAAAGCTAAAAGTAGAGGTGTTGATCAAGTGATAGAGCAACTGACTTGAGTGAAAAAGCCAAGTGAGAGTGTGAGGCCCTGAATTCAAGCTCCAGTATTGGCACCAAAACCCAAAAAGAATCAAACAACAACAAAAACCCATGGAATGACTAGAAACTCAAATTTGAAAAAAAATTCTACTAAGATCTTTTTGGATTTGGTAGGACCTCTAACTTACAGGTTTCTTCCATAGTATTCTGTTAACATTTAAGTTTTTTTAGGATTGGGATGTAGCTCAGTGGCAAAACACTTGTCTCTCAAATGCAATGTCCTGGGTTTAATCCCAGTATCATAACAAAACAAAACAACAACAAAAAAAAACAGTTAAACATTAAAAAAAAAATGTTTCTAGGGCGGGAAGGTGGCTCAGTGGTAGAGTGCTTGCCTTGCATGCATGAGGCCCTGGGTTTAATTCTTCAGCAACACATAAGCAGAAAAAGATGGAAGTGGCACTGTGGCTCAAGTGGTAGTGCTAGCTTTGAGCTGAAGAGCTCCAGGATAGTGCTCAGGCCCAGAGTTCAGGCCCCACAACTGACCAAAAAAAAAAAAAAAAAGTTTCTAAAAAACATACTTTCAGGATAGTAGTCCTTTGTGATTCAATGCTTTAATTTTGTTTGTACCATGTTTTTTAAGTAGGAAATAAAAGTTATAAAACAGGGACAATACAGTCTCCATATTTTACCAATTTACCAGAATTAGTTGGTGCCAGGCTGGTGCCTCATCCATTGTAAGATAGTATGGTTGTCACACTTAAATCTGATTCTCTAGCTCTTTGTATGGCTGTCATTGTCATCGCCTTCGGGTGTTGCTAAGCAGCATTTCACTATAGCTCCTGCTGAGAAAATTTGCAGTTGCCTGTCAGCTCTGACTTACCTCGCCTGGTTAATGAGAATTATGTTCATGATCTTTCGTGGCTTCTTATTCCTTCTGTCCACTGACCCCATGTTGCTCAGTAAGTGATTGGTTTCTGTGTTGGTAGCCCTTTCCTGAAGCCCTTTTTTTTTTTTTTTTTGTCAGACATGTTTTTGTCTCAGGATGCGAGTTGGAAGGGGAAATGGTCTAGCAACTGATATGACTTGCTTTTACACTTATCTCCCTTTATTCCTAATTAGAGAACAATGGTGTTAGTCTGGTACCAAAATAATTTGTCCCATTAAATTGTCCTTTAGCTAAGGTTAGAATGTACCAGAACAAAAAAAAAAAACACAAGGAAATACTAAATTACATATAGTAATCTTACTGCTAGTGATAATGTTGGCATAGTACACACACATAAACACACAAATAAAAAGTAAAAGAAATTTAGTTGATATTAGGAATAAAAATTTTTAGTTTGAAAGCTGTAAAATCAAAGAACTAAAATAAAAACACATAATATTGATTTAACTGGAAATCTTAGTGTGGATTCGTGATTAATATTTCCTTTTTAGGGGCTGAAAAGGTAGCTCAGTAGTAGAGTGCTTTGCATGCATGAGGTCCTGGGTTTGATTCCTCAGCACCACATAAGCAGAAAAAGCCAGAAGTGGTGCTGTGGCTCAAGTGGTAAAGCGCTAGCCTTGAGCTGAAGAGCTGAGGGACAGCACCTTGGCCCAGAGTTCAGGCCCCACGACCAATTAAAAAAAATTATTTAAAAAAAATAAACATGTTTAAGCTGGGTGCTGGTGGCTTACGCCTATAATCCTAGCTACTCAGGAGGCTGAGATCTGAGGATCGCGGTTCAAAGCCAGCCTGGGCAGGAGAGACCATGAGACTCCTTTCTCCAATAAACCACCAGAAAACCGGAAGTGGCGCTGTAGCTCAAGTGGTAGAGCACTCGCCTTGAGCTGAAGAGCTGAGGGACAGCGCCCAGGCCCGGAGTTCAAGCCCCACTGACGACCAAAAAAAAAACAAAACATGTTAGGGTGGGAATGTTGCTTAGTGGTAGAGTGCTTGCCTAGCATACATTGAGTCCTGGATTCAATTCCTCTGTACCACATACATAGAAAAAGCCAGAAGAAGCACTGTGGCTCAAGTGGTAGAACACTAGCCTTGAACAAAAGAAGCTCAGGGACTGTGCCCAGGCCGAGTTCAAGCCCCAGGACTAGCAAAATAAATAAATAAAATAAAGATGTCCAGGGCTGGATATGTGACTTAGCGGTAGAGTACTTGCCTAGCATGCATGAAGCCCTGGATTTAATTCCTTAATACCATATAAGTAGAAAAAGCCAGAAATGGCACTGTGGCTCAAGTGCTAGCCTTGAGCAAAAGAACTCAGACAGAGACAGTTAACAGGTCTTAAGTTCAAGCCCCAAGACTGGAAAAAAAAAAAAAAGTCCAGAAGTTGAAATGAAGCTCAACTAGTAGAGCCTGTAGCAAAAAAAACAATTAAGAGCCTAAGGTTCTGAATTCAAGCACCAGTACTGGCACAATAAATACATGAATTTAAAAAATAAATACATAAATAAAACAGATATGTCCTAGTACAGTTCACTGTCAAGAAGCAGTGACAGTTCCGTAGCAGTAATTGTCCTTTGTGCCAGGTTATAGTTTTTAAATTCCATTTCTTCCCAAAGAACTCAAATATATATGAAATAAAGGATGATTCAAGGTCTGGAGTAGAAGTCTTACCTTATAAGCTTCATAGCAGCCTGTTGCACCCAAATGCAAGGAAGCTGTCTGAGATTAATGGAGTCATGTTAGGAACCAACCTGAAAGGGCTCCAATTAAATAGACAAGGCAATTGCAACATTAAAAAGAACAGTGCCTGCCATGGATTAAAATACATCAAAGACATAAAAGATGTCTTAGGAGAAAAAAAACCTCATTATCTGTATTACCTCTAATACCTATATTCCAGTGTCATCAAATAGGTGAAGAGAAAAAATTTTGTTCATTCATTCATTAGCATACATTAGTTCTACAAGAGGTGTTTCATTGTAACAATTTCATACATAAATATGATGGATCCTGATCGGCCTCACCTCCTCTGTCATCCTTATACTATTCCCCTTTCTTTCAATACATTTCATCTTTCAATTTTCATACACGCAGATAAACTACTTCACATATTCATCCTCATTCTCATCTCTGTTAACCCTCTGTACTTATCTTCCACCTGAACCTGTTTTCTATTATTCTTTTTATGTGTGTGCCAGCATTGGGGCTTGAACTCAGGACCTTGTGTTCTTTTTTTGGTGTTGGTAATGGGTCCTGAACTCTGGGCCTGGGTGCTCTCCCTCAGCTCTACCACTTGAGCCACAGCACCACTTCCGGCTTTTTCTGCTTATATGGTGCTGCTGAGGAATCAAACCCAGGGCCTCATACATGTAAGGCAAGCCCTCTACCACTGAGCCACCTTCCCATCCCCTTATGTTCTTGCTTATCTTTTCACTCATATTTTTCTCCACTTGAGGCATACTTCCAGTTCCACCTTTTTGCTAGTTCATTGGGGAAAACAATCTCATGGATGTATCTTTTTCTGTTCAGGCTAGATTTAAACAATAATTCTCAGATCTGTCTCCTGAGTAGCTGACTATAGATAGGAGCCACTAGTGCCCAGCAATATTTTATATTTTATTGTATTTGCTTTATCATGTATGAATCCATGTTTCCATTTTCTATCCATCTTATTTTTCCTATACATTTTAGTGCAGATATCAGTATGTATACCCCTAAATATTTCAGGGAAATAAGAAACACTTGAGAAGGATTCTTACCTCCAAACTATAAACTTGAACCTGATTCCAATGAAAGAAATGTGAAGGATACAAAAATAAATAATACCATTTGGAAGCAATCAGTTAAATCTAGAATGTGAGAAAGTCTGCAGCACAACTAGCTCAGAAATGGAGCTAGATCCTGAATCAAACAAGCCAATTGAATGAGCCATTTTTGCAACACTTATGGAAGATATTAGAAGATATCTTATAGGGCATACTCATGCTATGGCATCAAAAACAAATCCCATCTGTTAAAAATGGATATGATTAAATGAATAATGGATAAAAGATTGTAGATCAAAGGATTATGGATTAAGGATTATTCAATAGCATATATTGGAGGTGGCACATCATCTGTGTGAAGGTATGAGAAGGAAGGAAGCTTGCAATGTCTGCACACTTGTGAGGGGCTTGCACCAACTCAAAGTTCTTTCATTCTACAACTGCATATTGAGAACCAGCTGTATGCCAACTTGTTGTTTTCCTCCTTCTTTTTGTTGGTACAGCATTTGAACACACGGCCTCACACCTGTTAGGCATGTGCTAAACCAATTCTATGCTATGGATGCTGTGCCCAGCCTGCCACCTACACTTTTAGGTACCAAGAACATAGCAGTGAATAAAGCAGATGTATCTCTGCACTTGTGGAGGTGGCATTCACATAGGAGAGCAACAGTACATATGCAGAGACCCAATGTGTCAGATGGCGATCATTTCTAGCAAGAAAAACAAGAGAAGGAAAAGGATCAGTACTGTGTGTGTGTGTGTGTGTGCGCACGTGCGCGTGTGTGGGTGGTGTGTGTGTGTATTGAATCTGTATGGAGAGCCACACACAGGAAGTGGCTTTTGAGCAAAGACCTGAAGGTAAGAAAGGAGCATGCTATGAAGATGCTTAGTGAAGAGTGTACCGGAGAGAGGGAGCAAACCCAGAGTGCTACAGGATCAACCAAGAGGCCCGTGTTAATACAGTAGAGTGAGCAAGATCCCCTTTCTTCCACCCTTTCAGAAAGCTGCCACTCTGTGTACCCTGCTATAATTGGAGCACTAGAATCTGTAATCAGTAGACTAGGAGTAGTTTTTTGTGGTCCTTTTTTTTTTTAAGATGTTGATCGTGTGTGTGTGTAACATAAGGAATACATGTTCATTGTAAAAACTTAACAGTGTACACAACATAAAGAGTCAGGACTTATGGTTAAAGACAATGTGTTATTAAACACTTGTGTGGGTAAGCAAACTACAGAGATTAACAGTAGGAGGGGATGGATAGTAGATAAAAGAGAACAGCAAAATCTGCGAACAGGAAAGTAGTTGATTAGCAACTTGAGAAATTGGAAAGCCGAATGTCTGCATTTAGAAAAGTCAATAAGCAAACCACAGTACCTCAATAAAGCTGTTCAGTTTTTATTTTATTTTTTTAAGAAAAAGGGAAGGAAAGGGGGAAAACATACCAAGCTCCTCCCAGCAGAAGCCAAGGAGAACTGCAAGCACCAGAGAAGCTCTAAAGATGAAGTCGAATGCAAAGCCTAACACATTTTGAAGAGCTGTATAGTATTCAGAGACACTTTGATTTCCTTCTCTAACGTTATATAACTACCTGTTGTTTCCAGTGAAGATCCAGAGGTTGATTGTCTGGTTTGTTTTTCTGTATTTTTAGAGACCATCTAAAAGTTTAAGGCTAGCATTGAACTTGCCATCTTCCGGCCTTAACTTTTGAGTGCTGGGGATTACAGGTTCACCACAGAGTCTGACAAAGGTTCATTCTGAAGGGGAGAGGAACCCAAGAGACTCAGAAAGTGGGAGTAGCAAGCTGAAAAACAGGAGCTTACCTTGAAATCCACATACTCAACAATGAGGCCTTTCAGCCCCTTCCACTCAGTTGTCAGCATCTTGGCAGCAAGTTTATGCATCCCCATTAAGAGGATTAAGTGAGTTAATACTTGTGATGTGTTAAGAATGGTGCCTGGTAAAAAGTAAATACTTAATGTTATTTATTAAACAACCAAATAATTAAAAAATAATTGAATTTGTAGAGCTGGAGTTAGGTGAAGAAAAATAACTAGGATACACTGTAAACCGTGCGTGTGTGCGTGTGTGCGTGTGTGCGTGTGTGTGTGTGTGCGCGCGCGCGCGTGCGTGCATATGTGTTACTCAAGGCTGGCACTCTACTACTTGAGCCATAGCTCCATTTCTGTGTTTTGTTACTTGGAGATGAGTATCTTGGACTTTTCTGCCCCAGCTGGCTTCAAACTGGGATTCTTAGATTACAGGCATGAGCCATCAGAACCGGACTAAACACCTTTGCTCTTAACAGGCCTCTTAGAATCAGGGAGAAGAGCCACAGTCCAACTGAGTATTGGAATTATAAGGAAGAAATCTGGCTGGGCGCCAGTGGCTCACACCTGTAATTCTAGCTACTCAGGAGGCTGAGATCTGAGGATCGTGGCTCAAAGCCAGCCCAGGCAGGAAAGTCCGTGAGACTCTCATCTCAAATAAAACACCAGAAAACCAGAAGTGGCATTGTGGCTCAAGTGGTATAGTGCTTTCCTTTTGCTGAAGAGCTCAGGGAAAGTGCCCAGGCCCAGAGTTCAAGCCCCACAACTGACCAAAAAAAAAAAAAAACAAAGAAAGAAAGAAATCTGGGGATCTGGCTCCAGTGGTTCACGCCTGTAATCCTAGCTACTCAAGAAGCTGAGATCTGAGGAACATGGTATGAAGCTAGCCCAGGCAAGAAAGTCCATGACTCCTATCTCCAATTAACCACAAAAAGCTGGAAATGGAGCTGTGGCTCAAGTGGTAGAATGCTAGCCTTGAGCACAAAAGCTCAGGAACAGCACTTAGGCCCAGAGTTCAGGTTCCAGGACCAGCAAAGAAAATCTGCAGAAAAGAGTATTTCAGGGCTGGGAAGGTGGCTCAGTGGTAGAGTACTTGCCTTGTATGCATGAGGCCCTGGGTTTGATTCCTCAGCACCACATAAGCAGAAAAAATAAAAAAAGCTGGAAGTGGCACTGTGGCTCAAGTGGTAGAGCGCTAGCCTTGAGCTGAAGAGCTGAGGGACAGCACCCAGGCCCAGAGTTCAGGCCCCATTACTGGACCAAAAAAAAACCCCAAGCATTTCATAGATGACAATACCCGATAGCTGGCCATCACCTCAAAGTTCACATCTCTCAGATTTTTTTTTTTTAAATTTTGTTTTAGTTGTGAACATACTTTACAGAGGGGTTACAATTGCATGGGCAGGATAATGCGTACATTTCTTACCAAGCATTGCAGCCTCCTCCTTTGTTTACCCTTCAGATCCCTTCCCAGCCTCCCCCCTCCCCCCCAATCCCAATCCTTCTCCTTCCCCCCCTTTCCCCCTCCCCCCCAGCACCGACGTTGTAAAGCTCGTTTTGGACATGACTACTTGTACTTCTCATTGTTGCAACAGGTCCACCTGTATCCTTAAACAACAAGTTATACTGACATCAAATATAGTGAAAGCAGGGGTTATACTGTGGGGGAGGGACATACAAAGCAACAAAGAGATAATCTTATAAATGCGTTAGAAACACATGCATGAAAGAAAAAAACATTAAAATACATATCTAAGGGTTCATTTTCCTGACATCACATTATCTGACCTTTTCCGCTTGACTCATACATATACTAGATATTGCAAACAAGGGAAACCATGGGACCTATGTTTCTTTGGGCCTGGCTACATCTCTCAGATTTTTATTTTTAGTTTTTTGGGTCCAGTCCTGGGGCCTGAACTCGACCTGGGCGCTGTCCCTCACCTCTTCAGCTCAAGGCTAGCGCTCTACCACTTGAGCCACAGCGCCACGTCTGGCTTTTTTCTTTTTGCTTATGTGGTGCTGAGGAATTGAACCCATGCATGCAAGGCCTCATGCATACAAAGCAAGCACTCTACCACTGAGCCACCTTCCCAGCCCCCAGATTTTTTTTTGAATACATGCATATATATAAAATTCCTTTCTGAAAAAGTAGAGTCATACTATTTGTTTCATTACTTTATTCAAAAAAAATTTTTTTACATCTTTACATAGTTGTAAAGAGGGCTGGTTTTAATTCTACATGCTTTGTTACTTTAAAGTATTGTGAAGAGGAACTTAGTAGTAACTTAATGATACTGTTTAACATTAAATATATGCACATATAAATACATAAATATATGCTATAATGTATAACTATATAATTTACAATATAAATTTATATAATATAAATGTAAATATTAAAAATGTGTTAGAAAACTCTTTGGAGGTGAGGCTGGTGGCCCAGGTGCTAAAAACACCAGCTCTTTAGAAAGGGTCAGTGCTTTTCACCTAGTATCAATAAGATCTTAGGACTGCAGACGGTAGTGAAAATTGCTATACCAAGCAATGTTCTTTTAAGTTAATGGAACATTTATATAATTCTTCCAGTTTCCTACCTTGCTTCAGAAGACAAGTGTTAACAGGCCATTCTCCAGGCTCTAAGCTTGCAATAAAGATTCTAGCACAGCATGTGATTTGTCCAGAGAGTTAAACATGCAAGCTTGCATGGTGTTTAGAGGCTTATTATGACCTATCTCAGCTTTCCCATTTTCAAAATGATCTCTCCCTTTTGAGCCATTAATCCTAAATAGGCATTTGTGCATGTGTACGTGCGTACCTGTGTGTATGTGTGTCTGCTGTCATTTTCGAACGTATTTCTACTTAAGATGATTAAGCCAAGCTCACTTAAATGATGCTGACCAAATTAATTCTGTTTAAAGCTTACTTGTTAGCCAAATGCTCTATAATTTTGTATATGAACAATTTCTTTGTTAGTGTTTATTAGCTATACTAGGAAATAATCCCACACCTGTATACAGTGTATTCCAATCAACCCCTCTCCCATTCTCCCTTATCCCCTTCCCCCATTCTGGTACCATTTCCACAGGTTTCATTGTTCTAGTTCCTTACTTGCCAACAATCTGTTTAAACCATATTCATCATTTCACCGTCATTAGCCCAACCCCCTCTCTGTAGTACCCACTGCTCCAACAGAGCCTGTTTCTCTTTCCCCTCCCCCAACACCCTATTGAATAACAGCTTTCATTGAGGTTCTTTATACTGTTTTAATATATAATTATAGTGTATCTCTCAAAAGTATTCTCCCTCTAGCAAATGGGAGTTAATTTTTTAGAGTAGTTTTAGTAAAATTGAGCAGAGGGTGCTTTTATATACCCTGTGTTCACACATCAGGCATCTCCCCAACATCACATCTCCTACAGAGACCCTTGTTACTTTTCTTTCTTTTTTTTTTTAGTGTGGTCCTTTTGCTAGGCAAGCATTCCACCACTAAGTTACAGCCTTGGACCCCTTTTTAGTATACTTATTACTCAAAGTATATAGTTTACATAAGGAATCAATTTGGGTACAACCCATGGAAAATGTACAATTACACGTATCCACCATTATAATGCCCTACAGAATAGTTTCACTGTCCAAAAATCCTGTTTGGTTCTCCCTCTCCCTAACATTTGGTGACCATTGTCTTCTCATACTGTTTCCATACTTTTGCCTTTTCCAAAATGCCATAGAGTTGGAATCTACAGTGTGTAATCTTTGTGTGTGTGTGTGTGTGTGTATGTGTGCATGCGCGCATGCATGGGCACGCACACGTGTGTGCTTACTGGAGCTTAACCTCAGGGCATAATACTCTTTGCTTAGCTTTTTGCTAATGGATGACACTCGGCCATTTGAGCTACACCTCCATTTCTGCCATTTGGTGCTAATTGGAGATAGTCTTACAGATTTATCTGCTCAGGCTGGCTCCAAACCTTGACCCTCACTTCTCAGCCTCCTGAATAGCTAGGATTATAGGTTTGAGCTACTGGTACCTGCCATGTTTGTTTGTTTGTTTTTAACTAAAAAGAAATGGGAGTGGCTGGGAATGGTAGAGTGCTTGCCTAGCATGCATGAAGCCCTGAGTTCGATTCCTCAGTACTATATAAACAGAAAAAGTTGGAAGTGACGCTGTGGCTCACATGGTAGAGTGCTAGCCTTAAGCAAAAGAAGCTCAGGGACAGTGCCCAGGCCCTGAGTTCAATCCCTAAGACTGGCAAAACAAACAAACAAAGGGCAATGGGAGGCTGGCAGGCTTTTTTTTTTTTTAATTTAAAAAATGGGGGGGCGCTGGTACTGAGTTTTAAACTCAAGAGTCTTGAGCTTACTAGGCAAGATCTTATCACTCGAACTCTTTTTTGCTTTAGTTATTTTTCTATTAAGATCTTGTGTTTTTTTGCCCAGGACCCACATTAGACCCCATCTTGATCTTGATCTTCCAATCAGTGTTTCCTTTGTAGCTAAGATCACTGATATGCCTAGCCTGTTTGTTGAGATGGAGTCTTGTTAACTTTTGTCTGGGCTGGTCTTGAATCACTATCCTTCTAATCTCTGCCTCATGAGAAAATGGTATTACATGTGTAAGCCACCACCTCTGGCCAGTATATATATTTTTAGATGGACTTCATTTGCTTAGTAATATGCATTTATGTTTCCTCTATGCGTTTTCATTGCTTGATAGCTAAATTTTTGGTACTAAATAATTCTCCACTAACTCCTTTGTACCAACTTATTTATCCTCTCATCTTAGGAAGAACATCTTGATTATTTTCATGTGTGTGTGTGTGTGTGTGTGTGTGTGTTTTGTGAACATGTTTTCAATTCCTTTGGGTAAATATCAAGTGCAATTATTCACTCATGGAGAAAATACATTTAATTTTATCTATGAATCTATCTATAGATACAGTTTTACCTAAGTTAGGTTTTTACCTAAAGCCAAGAACAGCTTCAAACTCACATTCCTTCTACCTCAGCCTTTCTAATATGGGATTATTGCCACCATTTCTTTTAAGAGTTGGTATTTTGTTATGTTGTCCAATCTGTCTCTTTACTCTTGGGCTCAAGCAAACATCCTGCCTTAATCTCTTTAATAGCTGTACTCTAAGTATATGCTACCAGATTAGCCTATGTAGTTCTGTAAGAAACTACCAAACTGTCTTCCAAAGCGGTCACATCATTTTGTATTCACTAGCAGTGAGTGTGAGTTCCTATACTCTATATCCTTATAGCATTTGGCTTTTTCAGTGTTTCTGATTTTGGCCACTCTAACAGGTGAGTATTTGGAACCTGCAGATACTTTTATTTGTCTTTCCTTAGTGACAGTTGCTGCAGATCATCTTTTCATACAGCTGTCTGCCATCTATGGATCTTTTTTGATCAGATTGTTTCCTTGTTGTTGAGTTTTAAGAGTCCTTTGGATATTTTGGATAACAATCCGTTGTCAGAGATATCTTTTGCATATATTTTCTCCTTGTCTGTAGCTTTATTTTGTAGTCTCTTAAGACCATACAGAATTATTACTTTATTTTGTGAAATCCAGGTGACCACTGTTTTTGGATTGTACCTTTGGTGCAGCGCCGGTGGCTCAACGCCTGTAATCCTAGCTACTCAGGAGGCTGATATCTGAGGATCACAGTTCGAAGCCAGCACTGGCAGGAAAGTCTGTGAGACTCTTTATCTCCAATAAATCACTAGAAAAACAGAAGTGGTGCCATGGCCCAAGTGGTAGAGCGCTCACCTTGAGCTGAAGAGCTGAGGGATAGCACCCAAGCCCAGAGTTCAAGCCCACAACCAACAACAACAGCAACAAAAAGTCTCCATCAAACCCTGGGTCACCTAGATTTTCTCTTATCTTCTAGTAGTTTATATTGAAGTCTCTAGTCCATTGGGAGTTAAACTACACAGTTTTTATTTTATATTCAAGAAGAGTAAAAGAAGTTTGATTAGTATATTAAAATATTTTGGAAACTGTAAAGAAGCTTTCTCCTTTCCTTAGCCCTATGTCCAGATAATCTTTTTTTTTTTTTTTTTGTTGGTTGTGGGGCTTGAACTCTGGGCCTGGGTGCTATCCCTGTACTTTTCAGCTCAAGGCGAGCACTCGACCACTTGAGCCACAGCGCCACTTCCGGTTTTCTAGTGGCTAATTGGAAATAAAAGTCTCACAGACTTTTCTGCCCGGGCTGGGCTGGCTTTGAACAGAGATCCTCAGGTCTCAGCCTCTTGAGTAACTAGGATTACAGGTGTGAGCCACCAGCACCCGGCAAGATAATCTTTTTGAGTCATAAGACTTTTTTTTTTTTTTTTGAGACAAGATCTCACTATTGTAGCCCAGGTTGGCCTAAAACTAGAGATTCTCATACCATGGCCTCCTAAGGACTGAAATTACTGTGTGGAGCTCCTGGGTTGCTGAACATGGGAAGGCCCTTGGAAGGAAGCCAGCACAGAGAATATGGAAGCTTCAAGCCCCACTCTTCATGTTTTTTGGCTTGTCCATCTCTTCATCTGAATGTTACCTATATCCTTTAGAATTCCTTTATAATTAACTTGTAAATGTAAAAACCAAAAAACATGTTAGTCATGACTTGATGTATTTGTTCTCATATTGATAAAGATGAAGTTGGAACATAAGAGGTATGGAGAATTTGTTTTGCTTTGTGTTTTTCTTAACTTGTCACTGATTCTAATTTCCCTTTTGTGGTAGGTTGTGGACTTTGTTGCAGCAACACTTCAGAGGGCATGCATAAACCTGGCCCGTGAAGCAGAGAGCACTGTGCAATCACAGACCCTAAGCATGGCCATGGGACTGGTGGCTGTCATGCTAGGAGGAGCTGTTCAGGTTAGTGACAGATAAAGAGCCAAACTTGACTCAGAGAGAAGAAAAGCAAAATATTTGCTATTTCCCTTCCAAATCCTAGTGAAAAATGAGAATGGCTACTGTACCTAGGAGATACAGCTTAAACAAGTTGAGGTATTAATAAGAATTGTCTGCAAAGTAGATGACAAGAAAAGTATACTACGTCCACTTAAGTATCTATAAAACTTCACCATCAGAAGGGCAGGCCCTATTACTGCTTGGTGGTATTTTGCATCTGAGACATTCTACACTCTCTGGCCCTCATACTCCAAAATTCAGCCCTTGTTCCTACTACTGTATTCAGGGAAAATTCCTTAACAATTCCTCAGTAATAGATGCTGAATCTAGATGGAATCAATTTTGAATAGCTCCATTTAGCCCAGAATTCATATTGTATATTATGTTAAAGCATTGCTTATAGCCACTATATGTTGTATAAGTCTTTCATATACTTAATTTGTAGTTTTAAAATTTATTCATTCAAACATTTATTACAAACTTGCCACATGCTGCATACTGAATTCAGTGACTGGGTACATAGCATTGGACAAAGCAGAAATGGCACAGTTCACTAAGGGAGTCATACCTGATTGTGTAAAAAGGAGAATTGAATGAAGTACCTCTAAAGAGAATTGGAGGGTTCCAAGAGAATGAGGCATCTAACCTAGGCTGAGAAGGCTCTGTTGAGGAAGTGTAAGTTTAAGCTAAGATTGTGGTATGTTCAGTACAGATGGAGTAATTTCTTCCAAGAAACATCATTTACAAGGACTCAGAAGCAGGAAGGGCTCCAAGTACTTAAGGCACTGACAGAAGATCGGTGAATTGTAGAGATCCAGGTGAAAGTAGTGCCAACACAAGGAAAGGCTAGGCATATATTTGGGTGGGAATGAAAATACTCATGCCACCTTAGTTTGGGAGACTACAAGAAAGAGTTGCCGGGCTCCAGTGGCTCACACCTGTAATCCTAGCTACTGAGGAGGCTGAAATCTGAGATTGTGGTTCAAAGCCAGCTCAGGCGGAAAAGTCTGTGAGACTCTTATCTCCAAATAACCACTAGAAAACTGGAAGTGGCTCTGTGGCTCAAGTGGTAGAGCGCTCACCTTAAGCTGAAGAGTGCAGGGACTGCACCCAGGCTCTGAGTTCAAGCCCCACGACCGACCAAAAAAAGAAAGAAAGAAAGAAAGCAGAGTAGTTCTCATTTTCCTTTCTAGAAGCTCACTGTTAGGGGCTGGTTGTTTCCTGAGACTGACATGACAGATGTGAATGCATAGCCTCTGCCCATCCCTAACTTCCTATGAGCCATCCTGAATCATTAACTACATCCTGGATTCCTCTGACTCTACAGATCATTAAGTGAATAGAAACATGTTACCCCCTGTTCTTTTGCTTTAGATAATTTTTTTTCCTGTTTGATTCATAGCTTCTAAAGCAATGCAGGGTTTTATATTTGTAACTTCAAAATTCTGGTATTAATTGACCATTGTCATGCTGAAGTCTTGGCTTTACATTTCAGAACCTTACACTCTATCTGTCTCGTTAAGAGTCATCTTTTCTTTTTTTTTTTTTTTTTGCCAGTCCTGGGGCTTGAACTGAGTCCAGGCACTGTCCCTGAGCTTCTTTTGCTCAAGGCTACTGCTGTACCACTTAAGCCACAGCTCCACTGCTAACTTTTTCTGTGATTAATTGGAGGTGAGTCTCATTGACTTTCCTGCCCAGGCTGGCTTCAAACCACAATCATCAGATCTCAGCCTCCTGAGTAGCTAGGATTACAGGCATGAACCAGCAGCAACTTAACTAATGTCATCAATTTAACTAGTGAAATAAAATATAACAGCATCTAAGCCATTTGTCTTTTCCTTATAATTTCTGTAATTAAAACAGTTGTTAAAAATTCATGTCTGGAAAGAGGATTTAATTTGTAGAAAGTCAAAGCTTAAGACTTCTAATAATATAACTATAATTCCAAACTCATTTTCTGTAATTTCAGGGTTGGTCATAAGTGAAAGTATTATATTGGTAACTGTCCCCTCAGAGAGCAATTTCTGCATGATCTTACAGAGTTCATGGATCTCTAAATCACTATTGCATGAAACTTAGTAGTCCATTCTCTCTCTCTCTTTTCTATATATCTATATCTATATATATCTATATATCTATATATACATACACATGTGTGTGTATAGATAGATAGATAGATTGATTGATTATAGGGCTGGGTATTGTCCCTGAGCTTTTCTGCTCAAGACTAGTGCTTGCCCTATAGCTCTATAGCTCTACTTCTGGTTTTCTAGTGGTTAATTAGAGTTAAGAATCTCAAGGATCTTCCTGCTTGGGCTGGCTTCAACTCCTGATCCTTAGATCAGGCTCAAATACTCAACCTCCTGAGTATTTGGGATTATAGGTGTGAGCCACCAGTGCCTGGCCGTTTTAGAGCTTTAGATTTTTAGGAAGAACCCAAACCATATTGTTGCAGGAAGGCAGTGGTGCCTACCAGTGAAAAGCTGGGCTTCTAATCTGTATGTGTGTGTGTGCGCGCACATGTGCACGTGCACGTGCACGTGTATGCGCATGCATGCTGTTGCTGGAGCTTGAACTCTGGGCCTAGACACTGTCCCTTAGCTTTTTAGCTCAAGGATGGTGTTCTACCACTTGAGCCACTGCTCCACTTCTAGCTTTTTGGTGACTAATTGAAAATCAGAATCTCATGGGCTTTTCTCCCTGAGCTAGCTTTCAACCATGACCCTTACATCTCAGTCTTGGAGTAGCTAGGATTATAGATATGAGCCATCCATGCTCAGCTTCAGTTGTTCAGTTAAGCTCAACTATTTTCATATTAAAGATGGGAGATTTTTCTGTCTTCCACTGTCCTTTTTATAGGGAAAACAAAAGTATTCGTAGGAATTCCTCAACAGATTTATTTTATTTGTCAAAATAGGGTCATCTGACCACACTAAATGGAAGGAGAGCTAGACAGAGGTTTCTATCTTCAGTTGACATTAATGATATGGGGAAGGGAAATGAGGTACCTAATAAAGGTTGGGAACATGTTAGTCCTATTTTTCAGGTGACTACTTTGACTTTCAGGGTAGTAGGGCTGGGACTTGGACCCAAATCTCTCTCTCTCTTTTTTTTGCCAGTCCTGGGGCTTGAACTCAAGGCTTGGGTGCTGTCCCTGAGCTTCTTTTGCTTATGGCTAGCATTCTACCACTTGAGCTACAGTGCCACTTCTGTTTATATGGTACTGAGGAATGGAATCCAGGACTTCATGAATGCTAAGAAGCACTCTACCATTAAGCCACATTCCTAGTGCTGCGTCCCCCTTCCCATCCCACCCCGCAAAAAATAAAATTAAAAAAAATCTTGATTACAAATTTTATATTTTGTTGCCTATAGTGGCATAAATACCAGCACTCAGGAGGCTGAGGCTGGAGGATCTCAGGTTCCAGGGTGGTCTGGGATATATAACAAGGTCATGTTCTTAAAAGAAGAAAAAAAAAGCCCACAGTTGGCAGCGCACATCTGTAATCCTAGCTACTCAGGAGGCTGAGATCCAAGGATAGAGATTCAAAGCTAGCCAGGCAGGAAAGTCTGTGAGACTCTTACCTTCAATTAACCACAGAAAAAGAAAAAAAAAGTCTGAAGTAGAGCTATGGCTTAAGTGGTAGTGCTAGCCTTAAGCAAAAAAGCTCAGGTATAGTGTCTAGGCCCCTAGTTCAAATCCCAGTAGTGGCACAAAAAGCCAAACCAAAACAAAATAGAAAGCTCATTGCTTTCTATCATTACCTCACAGTATTTGAGTATTTTAGGATTAACTAATGCAGTAAATATTTATTAAATGCCTTTCTACTCTTAAGAACTTACCTGAGTCTGATAAATTCATCATTAATTTTTGGGTGTGCTAGTACTGGGGCTTCAACTAAGGGCCTTATGCTCTTAGTTGGCTTTTTCCCTTGCCACTAGTGCTCTGCTACTTGAGCCATGCATGTACTCCTAGCATTTTGTTGATTAATTAGAGATAAGAGTTTCAAGTATTTGTCAGCTTGATCTGGCTTTGAACCTCAGATCTAAGTCTCCTGAGTAGCTAAGATTATAGGCATGAACCCTACCAATGCCCTACCATCATCAGCTATTTTTTCAAATCAGTTTAAAAATGATTCACATTTCTGTCTTGTGTATGTAAGGTTCATTATGAAACAGAGCAGGTAGGGGCATAGTGTGCCATGTACAAGGCTTTCACTACTCAACCGATAAGACTTTAGGACCTGCTGCATACTGAATTAAGACAAAAGTAAAAATATCACTTGTGAACACATTTTGTTATGTATATGAAGAAAGACTCAGCATACAAACTGATCATCCAGGTAGCTGAGGACACCATATATACAGAACTGAAAACACAAAGAATAAATGTAAATTTCCACAATTGGGAATTTTTAGGCCGAGTTTATTTTTTTGAAGTATTGGAAATTGAACTAGAGCTTCACATATTACAAGACAAGGGCTATATATACCCTTTCTCTTTTATTTTGTTTTTGAGATAAAAATCTCATTAGTTTGCCTGTGTTGCCCTTAAACTCATGATCCTTCTGCCTCCTGAGTAGCTGAGATTAAAAGCATACGCCGTCATACCTGGCTTTACCTGACTACACTTCAGTGCCTGGTAAAAAAAGCTTTCCTTAGGAGCTTTGTACTGAACTTTCGAAGATCTTATGTGTGGCTTTTTCATTTTACATATGTCCTTCTCTGGCTGTCACCCCAAATCTAATGGGCTTTTGGATGGCATTCTCTCTCTCTCTCTCTCTCTCTCTATCCTTAATCCCTACTTTACCAGTCCAATTTTTAAAAAAATTTGAAAATGTATAGGAATTCAGAACAACTCACTATCTAACTGGATGACCCCGATACCTGGTCCAACATACCTTTCTTTATTTAATCTTGAAGTATTCCAGAAACTTTGGAAGAGAAGCAGCCAAAAGAAAAGCATCTGTTATTTGTGGGATGCTTCTTTTAGCCTTGAGGCTTTACATAGTTCTAATATCTGGATATGAGAGCTGTATTGAAAAGCAGTAACAGAGCTGGGCACTGATGTCTCAGGCCTATAATCTTAGCTACTCAGGAGGCTGAGATTTGTAGGATTGTAGTTTGAGGCCAGTCCAAAAAAGTCTGTAAGGCTCTCTCTCCAAAATAACCAACAAAAATCATACCTGGAGACGTGGCTCAAGTGGTAGAGCACCAATTTAGCAAATATAAGGCCCTGAATTCAAACCCTAGTAACATTAAAAAAGAAAAAGTAGTGACAGGAATAGAGATGAGGGCTCTAGGGTCAATTCTCATGTTCCTTGGTTTATTTATTGTTTATATAAATATATATATTGTTTATTTTTATTTTTTTCCAAGTCCTAGGTTGAACTCAAGGCTTGGGCACTGTCTCTGAGCTTCTTTTGCTTAAGACCAGCACTCTATCACTTGAACCACAGCACCACTTCTGGCTTTTTCTGTTTATGTGGGTACTGAGAAATCGAACCCAGGGCTTTATTCTACTACTAAACCACATTTCCAGCCCCCTTATATTATTTTTGAGACAGGGTTTTCTCATGTATTCCAGACTGGCCTTAAACACTCTTTTGTAATCCAGACTGGCCTCAAATTCATGAACCTTCTACCTCAGCCTTCAGAATACTGGGATTCCCACAGTATAACCCCTGCTTTCACTATATTTGATGTCAGTATAACTTGTAGAGGAGATGGGGAAAAACCAGTTGTTTAAGGATACAGGTGGACCTGTTGCAACAATGAAAAGTACAAGTTGTCATGTCCCAAACGAGCTTTACAATGTA